>NC_057797.1:279714950-279715193 GCF_018294505.1 Triticum aestivum | reverse complement strand
GAAAGGGCTTGAAAAGAAATGCCACAGTCGGACGTCGGGGCGACATCACAGAAAGGGCTTGAAAAGAAATGCCACAGTCGGACGTCGGGGCGACATCACAGAAAGGGCTTGAAAAGAAATGCCACAGTCGGGCGTCGGGGTGACATCACAGAAAGGGCTTTTATGGGCAGATAAATAATAATCATAATAAACTTTTAATTCATAAGAATAAATGGGTTAGTCCATCCACAGGAATATCATTTC
>NC_057797.1:279691051-279714940 GCF_018294505.1 Triticum aestivum | reverse complement strand
CATCACAGAAAGGGCTTGAAAAGAAATGCCACAGTCGGACGTCGGGGCGACATCACAGAAAGGGCTTGAAAAGAAATGCCACAGTCGGGCGTCGGGGTGACATCACAGAAAGGGCTTTTATGGGCAGATAAATAATAATCATAATAAACTTTTAATTCATAAGAATAAATGGGTTAGTCCATCCACAGGAATATCATTTCCGGAATGAGCACTCATGCGAAATACCGGAGTCTCTGTCATCAACACTGTGATTGTTAGGACAAGATAATAAGAATTTGGACATGGAATAGATGACGTGGAGGGATATATGACTCTGCAGAGTTTGTACAAAATTATTCCCACAGCCAACGGATTTCCGTAGTCACGAAGGACTAGTTCCGTTTACGGTATTTCGGAAGAAAACACAGCTAACCAGTACACACCCATCATACCTCTCGATGCTAGGAATCACCCTAGACATCGTCCAAGAAAAACTTTTGAGGCGGGGAGATCACCATCTCGAATAGCATGGGATCAAATTTATATACGCGCGCTCTAAGGGGTGCCCCCCTCTCGGTCCCAACCGGAAACACCCATGCCCCCTAACCGGATGACTGGCTTTAATCCAGGGCCATGGAACCATCATCACGGCCTCTCCTTTTGGTGTGTACCAGAAAAGCGGTTTGCAACTTACTAAACCGTATTCCTTGCGGAAAACATGTGGTAGTACAGGGAAGGAAATGAAAGGAACTGGACCGATACGGTTTGACACTGAAGTCACATAGTCCGGCATGAGACTGGCATGCTACAACACTGCCATCTCACCCATCCTCATGCCAACACATGGCCATTCATACTCACATCCATCCACTTATGGATCATCGAACTCACTTACCTCATTATCGCATAAAATGACATTCATCGATATGCTTATCAACATGCCATGAGACTAACTAAATGCAAAACATGCCAAGACACTCATCATATCAAAAGTTCAAACATGCTTGCCTGGTTCAGAGTAGTCGGAGCCTAGCTCGGTGAAGTTCACGGCTCCGTCACCTCCTTCGGTATCTACGGTATAAAGAAAATATATGCGCTATCGTGAATACCAAGGAGTGCACAGAAAGTATACCAAATATTTTCCAAATAAATCTGATAAAAAACTAGACAAAATTTTAAAGAGAACAGAAAAAGAATCAACCAAAAATACCTTTCTGTTTAAAAGATATAAAGGTTTTTGTCCAGGGACTCATCTGTAATGAAACAGAAGTTTTCTAGGGGCTAGTTTATAAAAACAGAAAGCGCTTCGGTAGCGACTACACCAGCCCAGAGGAAAGACTTATTTGCCCGAAGGTGCTTCCAGAAAACGGTTCGATAGAAAGGGCAGAGAGGCTGACGGTGGGGTCCCACTCGTCAGGTTCAAATGTTCAAACGGGGCGGCAGAGTTCGCCGGTGCCCGAGAGCCGCGGTGGTCGACGGAGGCGATCCACGGCGAGGCAGAGAGATCGGAGGGTATCTCCGTGCTCAGGGAACCCTTCCGCGTCGGTTGATGGTGGTGGAGGCGGTCGGCGAGCACCACGTCGACGGCGAGCTTTGCTCCGGCGGACAGCGGCTCGGGTGGTCGAGGGGCTCGGCAGAGAGAGCTGCAAGGGTTAAATTGAAGAGGGGGTTAGGCTCCTGGTAGCTAGAGAGGGTAACGGACGGGGTTTGGGCGCCGGAGATGGCCTCACCGGAGTGAATCGAGGTGGAGGCCGAGGCGGATCGGGGCGGCCGGAGCTGGGGGAGGAGACCTCCTCGAGGTCCTCCGAGTGGCCTGGCGTGGCGCTGGTGCGGAGTGGGGATGAGGCGTGCACGAGGTTGAGCTCGGGGGCCCTTTTTATAGGCGGCCCGAGGCGGTTGCCGTGAACGGGGTCTCCGGTGAGCGATTATGGCGGCGCAGTGCTCGGTCGGGGGTGATTAGGGAGTCGAGCGCCGTCGTGGGAGTCTACCGGGTCCGTTTTGGTGCTAATCGAGCTAGAGATCGGTGCTTAGGAGGGAGTTCGACAGAACGGGGCGACGCGGGCCCGTCGGCGGCAGGGAGCGCGTCCTGTGCTTGCCGGTCGCGGTGGCGGTGCACGGGCGTGCGCTGGCGTGCATGAGGCCACGCGGAGAGCCAGGGAGCGATGGGCGGTGCGGAACGGCGTTGAGCCGCCGTTCTTGCCCCCTGACGGCTGTAACGGGGTCTCGGCCGCCGCAAGACACGCCGGCGCGGGCGGCCAGGGGCGCCACCGACGCCGGGAAGACGCCAAGCACGCGTGCGGGGGTGCTGGCCAGGGAGAAAGAGCCGCGTGCAACGCGCCAAGTGCACTGTGGCCGCGTGACTGAAACTCTGTCGAAGATCAACACTAAACTCTGAATGTTTCTGAATTTTGAACAGCAGCAGTGCTTGCAAGGTGTTCGACAGAATGAAATTGGCCTCTGGTGATTTTTCCTTGAGTTGATACTTGGTGGAGTGGCTTCTCATTGCTCAAATAGGTTGCCTGAATTTTGGTCGAATTTTTGGGGGAGTGTAGATATGAATTTCATCAAATTTGGCAAATCTGGTCCAAACTTGCTGAGGCTAAATTTTGAAATATTTGAAAAGAGAAGGAGTGGATCAAGATGGTTCTAGGTTGTGGGTACAAAGGACTATCCAGGAGAGTTGGTGTGAGGTCAAAACTCAAATGAAAAAGAGTACTTGCTTTGAAAATCACTAAGGCTCCAAATAATTTTCAGAATTGATTTGAGAGGGAAAATAATTAGAATAAAATCCAAAACTTGTTTGGATTAGTTGGGACAGAGAACTTAGGTTGATCACAAGGTGTAGGGGAGGTTTTGGAGAGGTTTTATCACATGGGCAAGAATGCCAAGTCAAGGATGGTTCCAAGATATGGAAAATCCAAATTTCCATAGAGCTTTATTTTAAAAGAAAAATAATTTAAACTCAAAAATTAAATTTGAGAGAACCAACAGAGAAGAAGTTTCAAAAGATCAAACACCAAGGTTTGAAAAAAAAATAAAGTCCTTGCCAAGGCAAAGGAAGTTTTTAAGTGGAAGGTTTTTCTGGAAAAAAAAATTTAAAAAGGCCTCTCCTCAAAAACCACAAATTTTTTGATAAAAGCCAAATAAAAATTTTAGAGTGTCACAACACCTACCCCCTTAGGAAAAATCTCGTCCCCGAGATTTCAGCCGATCCTTAAATAGGTGTGGATGCTCAGTCCGAAGAAAATCCTCGCTTTCCCAAGTTGCTTCATTGTCGGTGTGATTGCTCCACTGGACTTTGAAAAACTTGATGGTCTTCTGTCGGGTCCTCCTTTCAGACTCCTCTAATATTCTTACGGGACGTTCTCGATAAGTGAGGTCTGGCTGCACATCAATGTTTTCATGGGATACTTGTTTCTCTGGGTTGCTTACATAATTCCTTAATTGAGAGACGTGGAACACGTCGTGAATGTCGGACAAGTCTTCGGGTAAGTCTAGCTGGTAGGCTACAGTGCCTCTTCGTGCCACTATGCAGAATGGTCCAATGAATCTTGGTTCTAACTTTCCTTTAATCTTAAATCGTTGCAATCCTCTCATAGGGGATACTCTCAGGTATACGAACTCACCGGGTTCGAAACTGACCCTACGATGTTTCTGATCATAATAACTCTTCTGTCGACTTTGAGCGGTCTTAAGTCGGTCTCTAATTAGCTTGACCTTTTCCTCGGCTTCTCTGAGCAGGTCTGGCCCGAATATGCAGTTGTCTCCGGTCTCTGACCAATTTAGCGGGGTACGACATCTTCGCCCGTATAAAGCCTCAAATGGTGCCATTTGTAGGCTGGCCTGGTAGCTATTGTTGTATGCGAACTCGGCGTATGGCAGGCTTTCTTCCCAACTGGTTCCGTAGGTGAGGACACATGCCCTCAGCATGTCTTCTAAAACCTGGTTTACGTGTTCTGTTTGTCCATCAGTTTGTGGATGGTATGCGGTACTGAAGGCTAGTTGGGTTCCCAGAGCCTCTTGTAAATGCTCCCAAAATCTTGAGACGAACTGAGTGCCTCTGTCGGATATTATAGTCTTCGGGACACCGTGCAGACAAACTATGCGGGAAAGATAAATCCTGGCAAGCCTCTGGGTGTTGTAGGTTGTCTTCACTGGAATAAAGTGTGCCACTTTGGTCAACCTATCAGTGATGACCCATATGGCATCATTCCCGTGTCGTGACCAAGGTAGTCCGACAATAAAATCCATCCCTATTTCATCCCATTTCCACTCAGGTATTTTGTTAGGTTGCAGTAGTCCGGCTGGTCTCTGATGTTCAGCTTTTATGCGTTGACATGAGTCGCAACATGCAATGAAGGCGGCTATGTCCCTCTTCATACCGTGCCACCAAAATCTTTCCTGAATATCCTTATACATTTTGGTTCCTCCAGGGTGGATCGAATATGGAGTGGTGTGTGCTTCAGCTAAAACTTGCTGTTTAAGGTCTTCTATGTTTCGCACGCATAGCCTTTCTCCATACCATAATATTCCTTCATTATCTATGACGAATTTCGAGGCCTTGCCCATATTCAACTTTCTTTTAATTCCTTCAATGTTGGGGTGACCGGGCTGAGCTTCTTTAATTTTCTCCACAAGGTTGGGTTGTATTTCCAAGTTTGATATGGTGCCTTCTGCTACCATTATCAAGTTGAGCTTGGCAAATTCTTGATGGAATTCGGGCCTCAAGCTGTGCAGATAGTTTCCGTCGGAGCTGGGGTTCCGACTCAGGGCATCGGCCACTACATTTGCTTTCCCTGGATGGTAATGGATCCCAACATCATAATCCTTTACCAATTCCAACCAGCGTCGTTGCCGTAAATTTAGTTCTGGCTGCGTGAAAATATATTTGAGACTTTTGTGATCTGTATATATTTCACATCGATTCCCAAGTAAGAAATGCCTCCATTCCTTGAGTGCATAAATAACTGCTGCCATCTCTAAGTCACGAGTGGGATAATTTTCCTCATGCTTGCGAAGTTGCCTTGAAGCGTAGGCGACAACCTTGCCTTCTTGCATCAACACGCATCCGAGACCCTTTCTGGACGTGTCACAATATACTTCAAAATTCTTGTGTATGTCGGGTACAATTAATACCGGTGCTGTTGTTAACTTCCGCTTTAGCTCTTGGAAACTTTTCTCGCAGGCTTCTGTCCACTCAAACTTCTTATCTTTCTTGAGCAATTGTGTCATAGGCTTGGCTATGGTGGAAAATCCTTCAATAAATCTGCGGTAATATCCTGCCATTCCCAAGAAACTCTGTATGTCCGTTACGCTGGCTGGTGATTTCCAGTCAAGTACGGCCTTAACTTTCTCTGGGTCCACTGCGATACCGTCTTGAGTCAGCACGTGGCCTAGAAAACCTACTTGTCTTAGCCAAAATTCGCACTTGCTGAACTTGGCATACAATTGGTGTTTTCTTAGCTCTCCTAGCACAATCCTGAGATGTTCTGCGTGCTCTTCTGGTGTCTTGGAGTATACCAGTATATCGTCGATGAATACCACGACGAACTTGTCCATAAACTTCATAAATACTTTGTTCATGAGGTGAACAAAATATGCTGGGGCGTTAGTTAATCCAAATGGCATCACTGTGAACTCGTACTGTCCATATCTGGAGGTGAAGGCTGTTTTGGGGATATCTTCCGTTCGCACCTTCAATTGATGGTATCCTGACCTTAATTCAATTTTTGAGAATACCTTGGCCTGAGCGAGCTGATCAAATAAATCATTTATTCTTGGCATCGGGTATTTGTTTTTGACTGTGACCATGTTAAGTGCTCGATAGTCAATACACAATCTCAGCGTTCCATCCTTCTTTTTGGCAAATAAAATTGGTGACCCCCAAGGTGAGGAGCTGGCTCGAATGTATCCTTTTTCCAGTAATTCCTTTATTTGCTTCTTCAACTCGACCAACTCGGATGGTGCCATTCTGTATGGTTTCTTGTATATGGGGGTGGTTCCTGGTGCTAGCTCAATGCGGAATTCTATTTCTCGGTCTGGTGGCATGCCTGGCAGCTCTTCAGGGAATACATCTGGAAATTCACACACTACTGGAACCTTGTTTAGCTCAGAAACGTCCACCTTATTTAATCTCGGTTGCCGGGGTCTTTTTCCTTCCTTGGCTGATACTCTTATTGTCTTCCCTTGGTGGTGTGTGAGAATCACGGTCCTGTTGAAACAGTCGATAAAACCTTTATTGGTGGTTAGCCAATCCATCCCTAGGATGACATCCAGTCCTTTATTTTCCAATACAATAAGATTTGCGTGAAACTCCAATCCTTCGAACTCAATGACCACATTCTGACAGTAATTCTGAGAAACTTGCTGAATCCCAGGGGACTTGATGATTATGGATTTCTCCAAAGGAAGCATCGAAAAATTATTTTGCAAAGCAAAACTTTTCGAAATGAAAGAGTGAGAAGCTCCAGAATCAAACAAAACCATTGCAGGTATTGTGTTGACAGGAAACGTACCGAGTACGATATCCGGAGCATTTTGTGCCTCCTCTTTGGTTACGTGGTTCAGATGACCCTTCCTGTGGTTATTGCTGGGATTGAAATTGTTTCGCTTGGGTGTTGAATTATTGCCGTCGTTGTTCGGCTTTGGGGTTGAACTCCTTGGCTTGGGGCACTGTTTGGCATAGTGCCCTTCTTCTCCACAAGCGTAACAAGTAACGCCGGGGCGATAGGTGAATTCCTTGTCCCTTGCATGAAAATTCTTGATTGGGCGTGAGACATTGGATGTGAATTTGTGTGTCCCACCCTTTTGAAAATCTGTCTTGCTTCGGTGATTGCGAGCGTGAGTAGTCTGGTCCCTTTTTCGCTTGCGGATATCTTCCAGACTGCGTCTCTCATTTTCCAGAGTAATGGCTTTGTCCACCAGTGTTTTAAAATCAGGAAAAGTGTGCACGACTAGTTGGCATTTAAGTGCGGGCGCTAGACCGTCAAGGAATTTCTCCATCTTCTTGATTTCAGTCATACGCTCCTCATTGGCGTAGCGGGATAATAGGGTAAATTGACTGTTGTAATCTGACACTGTCATGTTCCTTTGTTTGAGGTCATCGAATTCTCTCTTCTTGATTTTCATAATACTCTTAGGAATATGTGCACCACGGAAACCTTCCTTGAAATCCTCCCAGGTTATGTCATTTTCGTTGGGATGCATGTGCAGAAAATTCTCCCACCACGATGCGGCTGCTCCTGTGAGATAGTGTGGAGCATATAGTACTTTCTCGAGATCTAAACACTTTGCAATAATTAATTTCCTCTCCATATCTCGAAGCCAGTCCTCGGCTTCAAGAGGCTTGTCAGTGTGAGAAAATGTTTGAGGACGTGTCTTCTGTAGCTCAGATAACTTGGAATGCTGCTGATACTGTCCATGATGATTCCCCATGTTGATGACTTGGTTCATCATCTCGCGATGTTGTTGCTGACTCTGCTCATAAAGGCGGCACATTTGTGAAAGTGCCGATTCACTGCCCTGTTGGCTTGACTGTCCCTGAGTGAACTCGTTGTTGGGTTGAGCATCATAAATTTCCTCTGGTGGAGTTGGCATGGAACGTGTCCAAGGACGAGACATTTTTCACTCTGGGGATATATTTTTGTAAAACTCATGAGAAAAGCGGAAAGAGTCGCAAAACAAAACCATAAATGCATAAAGCTGGCAAATAGAATTAAATAACTCAGCTTACTTAAGAAAACAAATCGACGTGCGCACGAAGAAGGACTGCTCATTACATATCTTACACGCAGGCGATAATTATACAATACATCACTCAGGATATGCGTACATAATCCTGACATGTTATTTAGGCTAGTGCACTTCCCCAGATCCTACATGATGCGCAAACAGGCTACTTCTCACAACCTATGTACATATCTGACAAAGCGGTACAATACACGGCAGCTAAGCGTACTCAGGCGGAGATGTTGACGACCTCCTTTGCCCTGCCGAGGGCGAGGCGTAGCGAGGTTGGGGACTCGACTTCCTCCTCGCTAATGGGCTCCATATGTGTAGTGTTGCGCAGAGCGGACGGAGCGGTTGCCAGGGGCGGAGCAACACGTACAGGAGTGGGCGCGAAGGTTGGTGCAGTGCGCGCTGGAGTGGGCCCAATGACTTGGTTGAATTCTTCGGTAGAAGGCAGGCGATGAGAAGGCGTAAAAGATGCTGATGACGAGACAAAAGTCAGTGGCGGTGCGATTGGTAGGAGCTCCCTCCTGTTGGCAGCACAGCCATGAACTGAGTCCATGCGGGTAGCTACGAAGTCGTCCACCAGGTTGTCGAAGGCTGCCTCCAAGGCCCGGAGATACTCAATGAGCATCTCAAAAGCCTCGTCTCGTTCTCCTATGGGGCAGGAGTATGCGTAGTGACAGGTGTAAGGCACATGGCATGGAAGATAACGGTAACGACGAGTTTTCATCACGGGAAGGACATCCCTGAGACGAGCTATCGCCTCGCGGGCTGCCATCTGCATAGCATGCCTCTCCGTAGGCATTGCTCTTCCCACGAACCGGAAGCGGTGTAACTCACCACGCCCTCCCTTGAACTGCACCGCGGCCTGGTGCATGGTCAGACTGTCGTTGACTCGGTGCTGGCAGAGTGTGAAGACTGGGCGCACGGATGGCCCCATCGCGACCTGAACGATGAAAGAAAGAAGTTTGACAAACCCATCGGGCACGTTGGCGAAGGTCTGAGACTCGCAGCTGTTGTCGGCCATCTACAAAAGTAGGCAAAAATTCTGCATGGTTAGATCATAAATTTATGCTGACTGACAGAAAATGACTACAATTGCAAAAATATCAATTATCTCTATCATGGTAATAACCAATTAGCGATCGCACCTAATGGCTTCCTACAGTCAGCCTGGCTCTGGTACCAAGCTTGTCACGACCGGTTTTCCAATAAAAATATTTATTGAGAAACCAATCTTTTGAGTCCAGTATGAGAGAAATCCTCCTCACTGGTAGACAATTTCTTGATACCATGAGCCAGTAGCATAAAATATATTACAGGGTCGAGCTGCGGTTGCTCAACCAAATTATTACGAGCACGCCAATAATTATACATAATGGCGGACATGACACAGTGGTGTGGAGGCATACTACTGACTCGAGGATATGGCGGTGGTGGAAAAACACAGCGGGGAGAGAAATACAAGACTCTATGTCTACCATCTCATCGAGCGTCGAGGTGAGGCTCGATGAATTTATTTGGTAGCGGAAGCGGATATAAAACAGTGACCAAATCCAGGGTCGCACGAGACTGACTGGGACTCCTCTAGGTGTCGGACTCGCTATCAAACTCTTCATCCATGAGATCGCCTTCGTCAGCATCTGGCCAAATCAACAAGCCAGTGAGTACTTTGAAAGTACTCGCAAGACAATTCGGACGTAAGATATAACAAATGCATGCATGGATGCGTCATGATTAATTCACCAAATGTACATTCAAATTATCATAACAAGGTAAGTAAAAGGAAAACGGCGGTAGTCCGCCTGAAATCCCAACAGAACATAAATAATTTCCGATCGGGTGTCTGAAATAAATATAAGAAAAAGCTGCCACAGTCGGGCGTCTTAGCGACACCACAGAAAGGGCTTGAAAAGAAATGCCACAGTCGGATGTCGGGGCGACATCACAAAAAGGGCTTGAAAAGAAATGCCACAGTCGGACGTCGGGGCGACATCACAGAAAGGGCTTGAAAAGAAATGCCACAGTCGGACGTCGGGGCGACATCACAGAAAGGGCTTGAAAAGAAATGCCACAGTCGGGCGTCGGGGCGACATCACAGAAAGGGCTTTTATGGGCAGATAAATAATAATCATAATAAACTTTTAATTCATAAGAATAAATGGGTTAGTCCATCCACAGGAATATCATTTCCGGAATGAGCACTCATGCGAAATACCGGAGTCTCTGTCATCAACACTGTCATTGTTAGGACAAGATAATACGAATTTGGACATGGAATAGATGACGTGGAGGGATATATGACTCTGCAGAGTTTGTACAAAATTATTCCCACGGCCAACGGATTTCCGTAGTCACGAAGGGCTAGTTCCGTTTACGGTATTTCGGAAGAAAACACAGCTAACCAGTACACACCCATCATACCTCTCGATGCTAGGAATCACCCTAGACATCGTCCAAGAAAAACTTTTGAGGCGGCGAGATCACAATCTCGAATAGCATGGGATCAAATTTATATACGCGCGCTCTAAGGGGTGCCCCCCTCTCGGTCCCAACCGGAAACACCCATGCCCCCTGACCGGATGACTGGCTTTAATCCAGGGCCATGGAACCATCATCACGGCCTCTCCTTTTGGTGTGTACCAGAAAAGCGGTTTGCAACTTACTAAACCGTATTCCTTGCGGAAAACATGTGGTAGTACAGGGAAGGAAATGAAAGGAACTGGACCGATACGGTTTGACACTGAAGTCACATAGTCCGGCATGAGACTGGCATGCTACAACACTGCCATCTCACCCATCCTCATGCCAACACATGGCCATTCATACTCACATCCATCCACTTATGGATCATCGAACTCACTTACCTCATTATCGCATAAAATGACATTCATCGATATGCTTATCAACATGCCATGAGACTAACTAAATGCAAAACATGCCAAGACACTCATCATATCAAAAGTTCAAACATGCTTGCCTGGTTCAGAGTAGTCGGAGCCTAGCTCGGTGAAGTTCACGGCTCCGTCACCTCCTTCGGTATCTACGGTATAAAGAAAATATATGCTCTATCGTGAATACCAAGGAGTGCACAGAAAGTATACCAAATATTTTCCAAATAAATCTGATAAAAAACTAGACAAAATTTTAAAGAGAACAGAAAAAGAATCAACCAAAAATACCTTTCTATTTAAAAGATATAAAGGTTTTTGTCCAGGGACTCATCTGTAATGAAACAGAAGTTTTCTAGGGGCTAGTTTATAAAAACAGAAAGCGCTTCGGCAGCGACTACGCCAGCCCAGAGGAAAGACGTATTTGCCCGAAGGCGCTTCCAGAAAACGGTTCGATAGAAAGGGCAGAGAGGCTGACGGTGGGGTCCCACTCGTCAGGTTCAAATGTTCAAACGGGGCGGCAGAGTTCGCCGGTGCCCGAGAGCCGCGGTGGTCGACGGCGGCGATCCACGGCGAGGCAGAGAGATCGGAGGGTATCTCCGTGCTCAGGGCACCCTTCCGCGTCGGTTGATGGTGGTGGAGGCGGTCGGCGAGCACCACGTCGACGGCGAGCTTTGCTCCGGCGGACGGCGGCTCGGGTGGTCGAGGGGCTCGTCGGAGAGAGCTGCAAGGGTTAAATTGAAGAGGGGGTTAGGCTCCTGGTAGCTAGAGAGGGTAACGGACGGGGTTTGGGCGCCGGAGATGGCCTCACCGGAGTGAATCGAGGTGGAGGCCGAGGCGGATCGGGGCGGCCGGAGCTGGGGGAGGAGACCTCCTCGAGGTCCTCCGAGTGGCCTGGCGTGGCGCTGGTGCGGAGTGGGGATGAGGCGTGCACGAGGTTGAGCTCGGGGGCCCTTTTTATAGGCGGCCCAAGGCGGTTGCCGTGAACGGTGTCTCCGGTGAGCGATTACGGCGGCGCAGTGCTCGGTCGGGGGTGATTAGGGAGTCGAGCGCCGTCGTGGGAGTCTACTGGGTCCGTTTTGGTGCTAATTGAGCTGGAGATCGGTGCTTAGGAGGGAGTTCGACAGAACGGGGCGGCGCGGGCCCGTCGGCGGCAGGGAGCGCGTCCTGTGCTTGCCGGTCGCGGTGGCGGTGCACGGGCGTGCGCTGGCGTGCATGAGGCCACGTGGAGAGCCAGGGAGCGATAGGCGGCGCGGAATGACGTTGAGCCACCATTCTTGCCCCCTGACGGCTGTAACGGGGTCTCGGCCGCCGCAAGACACGCCGGCGCGGGCGGCCAGGGGCGCCACCGACGCCGGGAAGACGCCAAGCGCGCGTGCGGGGGTGCTGGCCAGGGAGAAAGAGCTGCGTGCAACGCGCCAAGTGCACTGTGGCCACGTGACTGAAACTCTGTCGAAGATCAACACTAAACTCTGAATGTTTCTGAATTTTGAACAGCAGCAGTGCTTGCAAGGTGTTTGACAGAATGAAATTGGCCTCTGGTGATTTGTCCTTGAGCTGATACTTGGTGGAGTGGCTTCTCATTGCTCAAATAGGTTGCCTGAATTTTGGTGGAATTTTTGGGGGAGTGTAGATATGAATTTCATCAAATTTGGCAAATCTGGTCCAAACTTGCTGAGGCTGAATTTTGAAAAATTTGAAAAGAGAAGGAGTGGATCAAGATGGTTCTAGGTTGTGGGTACAAAGGACTATCCAGGAGAGTTGGTGTGGGGTCAAAACTCAAATGAAAAAGAGTACTTGCTTTGAAAATCACTAAGGCTCCAAATAATTTTCAGAATTGATTTGAGAGGGAAAATAATTAGAATAAAATCCAAAACTTGTTTGGATTAGTTGGGACAGAGAACTTAGGTTGATCACAAGGTGTAGGGGAGGTTTTGGAGAGGTTTTATCACATGGGCAAGAATGCCAAGTCAAGGATGGTTCCAAGATATGGAAATCCCAAATTTCCATAGAGCTTTATTTTAAAAGAAAAATAATTTAAACTCAAAAATTAAATTTGAGAGAACCAACAGAGAAGAAGTTTCAAAAGATCAAACACCAAGGTTTGAAAAAAAAATAAAGTCCTTGCCAAGGCAAAGGAAGTTTTTAAGTGGAAGGTTTTTTTGGAATTTTTTTTTAAAAAGGCCTCTCCTCAAAAACCACAAATTTTTTGATAAAAACCAAATAAAAATTTTAGAGTGTCACAGGAATTGCCCAACTCATGGGTTAAATCTTTGGATGATCATACAATTTTTTATGCGGGGTTGAATTTTGTTTCTCGTAATCTTTGAGATTCCGCCGCAGGTGGTACTTTCATGGAAATTACTCTGGGTGAAGCCACCAAATTGCTTGATAATATTATGGCAAATTATTCGCAATTGCATACCGAAAGAGCTCCTACTAGTAAAAAAGTTAATTCGGTTGAAGAAATTTCTTCTTTGAGTGAAAAAGTTGATGCTCTTGTGAAATTGGTTGCTAGTAGAAGTGCTCCTATTGATCTTAATGATATTCCTTTGTCTACTTTGATTGAGTAAAATAGTGATGCCAAAGATGTGAATTTTATCTCTTGGAATAATTTCAACAACAATGCTTATAGAGGTAATTTTACTACTAGGCCTTTTCCTAGTAATTCCTCTAATAATTATGGTAATTCCTATGGAAATCAATCTTGTAATAATAATAGGAACACCTATGATCTTGAGAACAATATTAAAGAATTTATCAATACACAAAAAGTTTTCAACACTTCCATAGAAGAAAAGTTGAGTAAGATTGATGATTTGTCTAGAAGTGTTGACAGAATTGCTCATGATGTGGAAAATATCAAGATGAAAATTTTTGTGCCTAATGTTGATGAATCAATTAAAGCTCTTATGTTTCCATGGATGAAAGTAAGAAAAGAACAGCTATGCTTAGAGCTAAAGTTAGAAAAGGCGTTTTCTAGTGATTTGTTTTGCAAAAGTGATGAAGATCTTAAAATGATTGGTGTTTCTTCTATTGATTCCTTGTTTAGTAAAGTTAATATTGATGAAAAAGGGGATGTAGTAGAGTCAACTTTAGGTAGAAGGCGTCCCAATATTTCGGAGGGTGAAAATCTTGTTGAGAAAATTGATAAAAGTCGGTTTGAAGAGGTCAAAACTTTAGCTAGTGATGTGCCCACTCTTTTGGATTACATAGACTTTAAAATTACGATAGTTGCTCTTTGATTTATTGTATTTCTTTGTTGCAATCCATGATAAATTCACCCCATGCTTATGAATGAAATAAAGCTTTTACTAAACATATTGTTGATGCTGTGATGAAAGCTTTTGAAGAAAAGTTGGAATTGGAAGTTTCAATTCCTAGAAAATTTCATGATGAATAGGAACCTACTATAAAATTAAAAATTAAAAATTATTAGTGTTTTGCTTTGTGTGTCTTGAGTGCTAGTGTTTCTACTATTCCTAAATCTTTATGTGATGTGCTTGGTCTTACCGATCTTGAAGCTTGTTCTTTAAATTTGCACTTGGCAGATTCTACTATTAAAAAGCCTATGGGAAGAATTAATGATTTTCTTATTCTTGCAAATAGAAATTATGTGCCAATAGGTTTTATTATTCTCGATATTGATTGCAATCCGTCTTGTCCAATTATTCTTGGTAGACCATTTTTACGCACTATTGGTGCCGTGATTGATATAAAAGAAGGCAATATTAAGTTTCAATTTCCATTGAGGAAGGGTATGGAAAACTTTCCTAGAAAAAGAATTAGGCCACCATATGAATCAATCATGAGGGCATCTTATGGACCTCGAACCGAAGATGAAAAAAATTAGATCCTTGCCTTATGCCTAGCTAAGTGCGTAAAACTATAGCGCTTGTTGGGAGGCAACCCATTGAATAAAATTTATTTTTGCTTTTTATTTCCTGTTTTTGAGTGTTAGAACAATTGTGCTACTTTTATGATTGTGTTTTTTTATGTTTTAATTAGTGTTTGTGCCAAGTAAAGCCTTTAGGATCTTCTTGGGTGACAGTTGTTTGATCTTGCTGAAAAAAGCAGAAACTTTTGCGCTCACAAAAATAATTTTAATTCTTTACCAGAGAGCGATAAAATACCCATTCCACCTGTATATATCAATATACAAATTGCTCAGGTCGTCCTAATTTTTCAGAATTTTTGGATTTACAGAAGTATTCGAAATAGTCAGGTTAGTACAGACAGTTCTGTTTTGACAGATTCTGTTTTCTTTGTATTGTGTGCTTATTTTGATGGCTTTATAGTTTTATTTGATGAGTTTTTGCCATAGAAAAGTTGTAATACGGTAGATATAATGCAAGAAAAAAAATATGAATTGGCTTGATACATCACTTATAGTAGTGATTTATTATTCTTATATTAATGGATCTCACGAAGGTTTTGTTGAGTTTTGTGTGATTGAAGTTTTCAAGTTTTGGGTTATCTTACGATGGATGAAGGAATAAGGAGTAGAAGAGCCTAAGCTTTGGGATGCCCCGGAATCCCAAGCTATTATCCAAAAATGAGCAACCAACTAAGCTTGGGGATGCCCCCGAGTGGCATCCCCTCTTTCTTCTAAGGACCATCGGTATTTTATTCGAAGCTATATTTTTATTCGTCACACACTATGTGTTTTGCTTGGAGCGTCTTGTATGATATGAGTATTTGCTTGTTTTATTTATTTTTTAAGTCTTGATCCCTTGCTGGACACACCTATTTGAGAGAGCCAAATTTATGTCATGACTTGTTAGAATTGCTCTATATGCTTCACTTAAATTTTTATGAGCTATGGACTTGCTCTAGTGCTTCACATATATCCTTTTGATCACGGTGTGCTTAGTATTTTTGAAGAAATGCTCTCTTGCTTCACTTAGGTTTATTTGAGAGTTAGTAAATTTTTCAAGAAATTCTCTCTTGCTTCACTTAAATTAATTTGAGAGAAAGAAATATTATGCTCATGGTCTTCGCTTATATTTGTTTGAGCTTTTCAAAAGCAACACATGAAAATTAGTCCCAAAGTGATAGATACCCAAGAAGGATATAATAAAAACTTTCATGAAGATCATTAGACAAAATAAATTTGATTCTTAGTAATAGTTTTTAGATACGATGATGTGATATGTGAGTCATTTTGATGAGTAATTATGCTTTAGTAAGAATATTGGTGTTAAGGTTTGTTGTAACAGCGTGGCTTTTGGCCTGTTCTTTTTCTTTTTGATTTATTGGTTTTTTCTTTGTTTTTCTTTTTTTTGGAGTGGTTCTATGGCCTTGCCACCTGGGAAATCATCCTCATTCCCCTCCCAAGTGGCTCATCAATCTCAAAACCTTGCCAAGATCATGTCACTTCACTCCTTGACCAACCCCTAAAATCTTTTTCTAGGGAATATTCCTTTTTCTATTAAAGGAATAACCCTGTCTGCCCTAGGTTGTGAAGCAACCTATATTTTTGTCACTCACAAAAATCCCAAATTAATTCTCATAATTTGTTTGGGTCATATGTTGCTCAAATATTCCCAAACTTTCCTGTCCTAGCTCAAGAATAATTCTCCAAGAATTATTCTTCATTTCTGTCCATTGTGGCTTTTTGTGAAGGAAGTGCCACCTATCCTTTCCTGATTGCTCCCAAACCTTTTGGGCATTCACTTATGTCCAAATCATTGCCTCATGACAAAATTCAACTTTATTTGCCTAGCCAATCCTCCTCAACTATTTTTTCAAACTTTCTGTCAGATAGAAGGCATTATCAAGGAAGTACTAGGTAGGAGACTCCGAATGAGTTGAAAATTTTCACACTCCTTCATATGCTTATATTCTCACACTCCTCCAAATTTCAGCCCCATCCAACCATCTATGTGAGCATAGGATCAAATATTTGATTCTGTTAATATTTTCAGGTTGTGAAGCAAGTTTATTTTATATTGCTTCATTTTTTGTGAAAATTTACCATAGCATTCTCATACCCAAATAACTTCTCTATTTGTCCAAATCATCAATCCTTGCCAAATTTCATCCCAAGTGGAATCACCATTTGAGTGCATCATCTTAATCTCATGTCTGGACCATTTTGGTCAGTTGCAAAGTAACTACATTAATCCTTGGTCCGTTTCCCCTCATAATCTCCAGGGTTGTAGTTCCTCCTTAGTTAATCACCTCAGGCAAATCAATTTGGCCCAAACAAGTTCCTGTTGATCACCAGTGCACGGTCAAGTTTGCTGGAGTAAACTTCAGACGATGATTACCATTTAATCATAGCACCCCAGATCCAGCCATGGCTTCACAAATGCTCCATCTTGGAAGGACATAATGCTAGACACCATTTACTTGCCTCTTGTGAGCTCCGCGTGCATTGTCCCGTGGTAACCGCGCAGCTGGCAAGCCTGTGCGTGCGCTCTGTGCGTAGTGGCCACGTCTAGCGCGCCGTTTCTCCTTCGTCCGCACCCTTCTCATCGTCTTCGCGCGCTTGAGCGTGTCCCTTGGCTTCACCTCATCGTCGTCGTTCCCCTGGACCCCTCTCCCCCTATGTCCGCTCCCTCACCAACGCTCGCCGCCGAACGCCCACGAGAGCACAGTGCACCGACCGTCGTCTTCCTCCTCGTCCCTTCCTCCCTGTGCTCTCTTGGTCGCCTCTTCCCCTTGAGCTCTCCCTCATGTTCCCTCTCATCTCCTAACTCCAAGATCATGCGCCTGCACACGCGTTCGTGGCGCCGGCCACATGTCCCTGGCGGCGCCAGCGCAAGAGCCCCTCCCCTCGCCTATATAAGCCCACCCGAGGCCTCTCAATCTCACCACCGCCTTTGCCTCACTCCACTACCCCTCCCAAACCTCTTCCCTGAGCACCGGAGCCCCTCTGCTTGTCCTCCATCCGCCATGGCCGCCGCCCACCCATCCTAAATCTGAGCGAGTCGAGCTCTCTCCCTCCATTCTATCACCACCAGAGTCCTCCTCATCCACCCTGGATCCACCCTAGTGCCCCCATTACTTCTTCGGTGGCCTCTAGCCCAGAGACCCCCGTCTGCCGCGACCATGGTCCTGCCCTGCCTGATGCTCCCTGGCGTTCGGGTGGTGGTGGGAGGGGTGCACCTCGCCGTCCTGAGCACTCCGACAGTCTAAGCTGCACCAGAGGTGGCCCAAGTGGCCGAAATGAGCGCCGGCGCCGGCGGCCTCTCCTCTGCTCTACGTGCGGTGTTGGGGGAAGAAGAAGAAGGAGGCGGGAGGAGAGAGTTGACATTGCGTGGACCCCGCGGCTCCATGCGTCAGAGACTCAAGCTCCGGCCCCGCACCCTGCTGACTGGATTAAGTGGAGGCGCAAACCCGTGATTATGTTTTCGCTTTTAGAAAGCGTACTTTTCCCCTCCTTCAGCCAAAGTATGTTTTGCTTTCTAAAAGCGCATTCTATCTTTGTTGCAGCATGGAAAACGTTTTCGGGAGAAGAAGGCGTGTTTCTGCAGAGTACACTTTCTATTTTTTTGTCCAGGCCCAGTTTGTGAAGTTTTTCTTTGCAAATAGGTCCCTGGCAGAAAACATTTCATAACTTTTTGATCCCAACTCCAAATGAGGTCATTCTAAAGCCCACTTCTTCGTTTCGTCGAGCCCATTCTGATGGAATCATTTTCACGATGTGTTAACATTCTGAAAATGACCATTTTTCCCTTGCGGTTAATCAGCCCCCTCCGAGAGAGAACATTTTCCGGCGATTCGTTCCGCGAGCTTCTCACACTTTCTCCCAGTGATTTCTTCCTCCCCAGGCAAGCCACACCCTCCATTGGCATGATTGCAATGTAGTGACATGGTTTGTTTAAAATATTGAATTAGCTATGTAGGATTTGTTCATGGCATTTCTCGGAGTATTGTTTTGATCTTGATATTGCCATGATATTGCTTGGAGTTCTAGGACTTATTTTTGATAATTATGTGGATGAAATGTGCCTTTGGATTCTTAGTGGCTATTATGATTATTTTCATGATGGTATATGGTATTATTTTGGAGTATTACTTTGGATATCATGTTGCCTTTGGATTATTAGTGGCTAGTGTTATTTTCATCATGATGCTAGATGATATTATGTTTTGGAGTATGATGTTAGAGCGGATGCTAGCATATGAATCATAGCTGGATAGTTAGTTCTTGATATTTGAGTAGTAGTATTATCGTTCTTGGATTCATCATGATAGTACTGTTATACTATCCTCGGAGTATTTTGGTAAGACAATATTAAGCTTTGGATTATTTGTTGGATATTGCTATGACTTGGATTATAGGTTGATAGATGATATCGGAGTATCAGTCATTACTGTTATATTTTAGGGATAAATTCCTGCATGAAGTTGGTCATGTACCACCGAACCGAGCTTTTTCCAGTGCAACCACATTTTCCTTTTATGGGAAGGCCCTAATGCGGTCAATTGTCGTGCCTCTCGCCGGTGCCTCCAACGAGGGAAGGTTATGGGCGTGCGGTACCCTGGCCCGGTAAGCAGACATAACCTTGTGTGCCCATAGTTGTTGTTAGGCGCCTTTTTGTCCCCGTTTGGGACCATTTTTGTTTTACCACGACGGTGGCCATTGGTGCCTTTGGTAGGCACGGGGCCACCCACAAATGAACCCAAATGGGGTGTTGGTCGGAGTGGTCGGGAGAGTGTCATGGCAGTCGATCAGTTTTCTCGAAACGCTGTTGGTCCACCCGAATCAGCATGCGAGGCCATGGGTTTCGTGGTGTGGGTAAAGTGCGCTACCTCTGCAGAGAGAGAGAGAGAGTGTGTGTGTGTGTGTGTGTGTGTTTAATCTATCGATAGCCACGTCCTCGGTCAATGGGCACAAGTTCACACCAGGTCACACCGTTCAATCAACAATCACATGACGGAATGACTCATAGGTGATTTATATGTTGATATATATTGAGCAGTATAGTTTGGCAGGATGTTGTTGGTGATGTTGGGATGATCTTGAGGATGATCATTTAGTTTGGGATGTGGTCAGGAGGTGATCATGTGGATGTTCCGTTTGTGATCCGTGAAGATCAGCGTTTGGTTTTGATGATGAGGTGATCGAGATGGTATATTACTTGGGCGGTTAGCCAAGAGTGATATGGTTATGGAGATCTGAGGTGTTGGTTTATCAGGATGATAGTAGTTTCATACCATGCTTAGTAGTTGCTTCATCCTAATAGTTGTTACTTTAATTAACCTGTTTAATGCAATGTGATTGTCTTGCCTTGATGTTTATGGTTGTTGTGAGCTTGCATGTACATTCAATGTACTGACCTGGCGCGTCATGCCAGATTGCAGGTGATGCCGTGATTGATTGCTTGTTTGTCGAGGTTCCGTTCGTGCGAGCTAGATCGTGTCCCAGCCAGAGTCCCTGCGGAGTGGAGTTCACCGCCTTCGTCATTGTTCCGCTGCTAGAAGTATTCCGCTGCTACGAGTTTTTCCGCTGCTAGCATAGAGCAAGTGTAGTATCACAGGCATAGTGTCGCCATGCTGATGTGCTTCTTTGTATCATTAGACCATTGTATTATTATTCTTGTAATAAGAGCTGATTTGTTCTGTGTCAAGCAATGCCGTATTCCAGAGACTTCTCCTCGATCTCTGGGCTGGAATACGGGGCATTCCGGTTTCTCTGAGCCGGGGTGCCACATTTGTGATTCCCTATGCAAGCACGAAAGTCAATAGTCATGCAATGAAATTACATCCTACTTGTGGTGCATTATTCGGTGTTAGTTATGCTTAATGCTCGCTTATGAGATTATTCGTTTCTTGGTTGGTCGCTTCTCAATCTTTTGCTAGCCTTCATTTTGCACTAAGTATGACCTCTACTTGTGCATCCTAAATCCTTTAAACCAGTTTTGCCACATGAGTCCACTACATCTACCTTTATGCGGTATCCTTTTGCCATTCTAAGCAAATTTGCATGTGCCATCTCTAATTTTCAAAAATAAACTTCTCTTTTGTGTGTTTGTTTCACTCGCGGAGCGGTGAGGGGTGGCTAATATTTTCCATGCTAGATTTGTTATTCTCAAGATGAGTGTTTATTCACTTGTCATTGCACGAGAGTAAGGCAAAGGTATTAGGTAAGGCAAAGGTAATACTTCCCGACCACTCTGCTTCGATAAATGACCTTTCAATAATGCGCTCATAGTTGCCTTTCGGCGGAGACTTTGGTGGTTTTTTCAGGGCTTCCACAGTGTGCTTCGCTTTCACCGGATCTATCTTCTCCTCCGGAGGTGGATGGTTCTTTGCTTTCACCCCTTCAAAGAAGTTCCTCACTTCATCTCACACGATCTTCTCGTTTTCCTCCGGGGTCCTCTCGTATGGTAACTTCTCTGGAGTCTTCAGAGAAGGACCGAATCTGTATTGCCTCCCACCTCTAGATGTACTTCTAGACGCCGGAGCAGACGGAGTGGCTGCGACTGTCTTCTTTCCTTGCTTATGAGGAGGAGGGATATGACATGCCGGAGTAGCTAGAGCAGAAGCGGGTCTCTTCCGCCCTTGTTGACGAGGCGGATAAGGAGTAGGCTGGCTGCTCGGGCGCACTGGCACAGGCGGAGAAGGAGGCAGAGTGCCGCCACACGCCGGAGAAGGAGGCCGAGTGCCCTGATGACTCGTCGGAGGAGGAGGCGGAGTACCCTGACTTGCCAAAGGAGGAGGAGGAGGCGAAGGCGTCCAGTTCGGAAGGTTGATGAGCTCCTTCCGCCATAGGCATGGAGTCTTCAGAGAAGAACCCAGCCGAGTCTCCCCTTCACCGGTAGGGTCGTCAAGCTCGAGGTACTCAAATCCGTCCATTATTTCATCCACCATCACCCTAGCATATCCTTCTGGAATTGGCCGGCAGTGAAAAGTTGCGCCAGGTTCAGGAGGTGCAACAGAGCCAACAGTCGCCTTAACTTTCAAATTCCTCCACTGCGTCATAATGTGGCAATTTTGAGACTTCGTGATTAAGTCCACGGGGTAGCTAGCGGGAGTCGTGAAGACAGGCTCCAGCTGCTGCACCTTGGTGGAAGCCATGATGCTTCTCCGCGAGATGGCGGGATAGCTTCGGGGGAAGCTTCGGCGGGTTACTTGTTGCGATCTGCTTCTCGTTGCTCTATCTCTTGTCCCCTTGCATGCAGCTCCTGAATTTGTATCTGCTCCACTTTCTTCCTCCTCTCCTGGCATTTGTAACCACGTGCGTTCAGAAACCCGTCCATCCACGAAACGGAGCCTGGCGTGCCTCGTGTCCATCCAGGGTGCTCAGGATTTCTGAGGGCCATTGTGAGCTCCTCGTTCTCTCTGTCTGGAACTAACGTCCCCTCCTTCGCTGCGACGATATACTCCTAAAGCTTCGTGACGTGTATTCACAATTGCTCATTCGTCCAAACGCACTTCCCTGTTACGGGGTCCAAGCTTCCTCCAACACTGAAGAACCAAGTCCGGCAACGGTCTGGCCAGTGCAATGTCTCTGGTTCGACCCCTTTATCAAGCAGGCCATTCTGAGCCTTGGCCCACAACGGTCGGGCTTTGAGGTAGCCATCTGACACTGTGCGATGGTGATGCTTCTTCTTCGCATCATTTTTCTTGTTTGTCACTAACATCTTCTTACTCTTGTCCGATGTCTTGTGGGCCACAAATGCAGTCCAGTGATCTCTAATCTTCTCATACCGGCCGGTGAATTCTGGTGTCTTCTCATACCACAAAGGATAAAAAATGTTTTCAGCTCATTCTTCCACCTCCTGAATAGATCTGCCATCTTCTTAAGAGCATGAGACTTGATCAATTGCTCTTTAACTGGCTTCTTCGGATCCTCTTCTGCCGGTAGGGTGAAATTTGCCTTCAGCGCGGTCCAAAGATCATCTTTCTGCATATCGGAGACATAAGACACATCGGGGTCTTCATTCTTAGGCTTTAACCATTGGTGGATACTGATCGGGATCTTGTCCCTAACAAGAACCCCGCACTAAGCAGCAAATGCTTCCTTTGTCCGGATGGGTTCAATCGGCATGCCATCGCACGCAATTGCTGTGATCTCAAACCTTTCATCCGAGTGCAACTTTTTCTTTGGGCCTCGTATCTTTACCGAAGTTGTGCTCGATCCGGAGGGCTAGAAAAAATAAGAAAGACGAGAGTTAATTAATATGTGTACATATACCAAAACAATGAATGCATCAATTAGCTAGTCACCACATGCTTAACTAATATATATACCTGGCAGGACTCGGTTCGGTCATCGGAGCCATCATCACGGTCTCCTTCTTGCACCGACATTGGGTCACTGGAGCCGTCATCTAGGTCTCCTTCTTGCAACGACATTGTGTCACCGGAGCCATCATAATCACAGCCTGCTTCATCACCCTGTCCTTCCAGACCATCAGTTTCGTTGAGAAGCGACATGACGACATCACTTCCTTGTGAGATTATGTCCCCCAGCAACGCTTCTGTTGCTTCGTCTCGGGGGTGCTCCATAGTTTCTGCAAATATTTACAACATGGCAATTATTATTCAAACATGACAGATGGATATATTAGTGGCAAACGTAGAACTAGCTAGCTAATCACAATAAGGAATCATATTAGTGGCCTCGACGCTGCTTCTCTAGGGTTTGGGGTGGCCTCGGCAAAGGTTCAAGGGTTTGGGGTGGCCTCCTCAATGCTTCAAGGGTTTGGGGTGCCCTCGACGACAACACTCTTTTAACTTGGTAAATTTGGGTGGCCTCGAGAGAGTTTGTTGGTTAGGGGCGCGACGGGAGGGGGTAGGAGACCGACATCATTTTTTCCAGGGTTTGGGTGTCCTCGAGTGTTTTGGTCGAGCGAGAAGGCTGGGGGGTAAGAAATAAAAATAGGATAAGATCGAAGAAAAAAGAAGAAAAAAAGAGGAGAAGAAGAAAGGAATAGAGGAGAAGAAGAAAAAATAGAAAAATATTCAATTTTTCTTCTTCTCCTCTATTCATTTCTTCTTCTCCACTTTTTTTTCCTTTTTTCCTCTTCTTATTTATATCTCCTCTTCTTCTCCTTTTTCTTTTCCTTCTTCCTAAACTAAACATAAACTAAAATAATCCTAAAACTAAACGAAGTTATTGGGACAGGGTATATCGACAACGACATACCCGATAAAAAATAAGAAGACGAAGAAGAAATAAAAAGAGGAGAAGAAGAAAGGAATAGAGGAGAAGATCGAAGAAACAAACAGGAGAAGAAGAAAGGAATAGAGGAGAAGAAGAGAAAATAGAAAAATATTCTATTTTTTCTTCTTCTCCTCTATTCGTGTCTTCTTCTCCTCTTTTTTCCTT
>NC_057797.1:279627327-279690062 GCF_018294505.1 Triticum aestivum | reverse complement strand
GAGAGGAGTGGCCTGGTGGCGTCGGGGAAGAATGGGAGCAGTTGGGCAAATTTTTCTAACTATGGGCTTATATTGTCACACCTTTCATCCTAGTTCGTAGCACCAACCGGGACCAATACCCCCCTTTGGTCCCGGTTTGTGCCACCAACCAGGACCAAAGTTCTCTTTTCTGCAGCCCAAAGGGCGGGAAGCGGAGGACTTTGGTCCCGGTTGGTGGCACCAACCGGGACCAAAGGCCTCGTGCTCCCCGTGGCCAAAACTTTAGTCCCACCTCGCTAATTAAGAGGGGCGCGGAGTGGTTTATAAGCCCCACTGCCGCACCCCTCTCGAGCTCCTCTCAATTGCAGGCTTACGGGCCTAATTGTCACTGCTATGCCTGATGGGCCTACTAGGCCTTCTGCGGGCCTGATTCCTGGCCCATGGTATAGTTTCTAGTCATATTCAGGCCGTGGTGGCCCAGTAGTTGGCAGTATTTTAATTTTTTTTGTTGCTTTATTTATTTTATTTTATTTCTACTTACAACGAAAAACTTATTATTGCTATTTTTATTTATTTTATTAAAGTTTATTTATTTTACTTTTATAAAGTTTATTTTGTTTCTACTTCTTTATTTTATAAAAGTTTATTTTATTTTATTTTATTTTGTTTCTACTTATTTATTGTATTAAATTGTAATTTGTTTTATTTTGTTTCTACTTATTTATTTTATTAAAGTTTATTTTATTTTATTTTGTTTCTACTTATTTATTTTATTAAATTTTATTTTATTTTATTTTGTTTCTACTTATTTATTATCGTTTATTTTGTTTCTTTCTGCTTTTCATGTTTTGAACAGAAAATACTTTGATAATTTCAGTGGCATGAATTTTATATAATTTTAGTTTAAAAAATACTAGACATTTATAAAAGATTTTTAGTTCATTCCTTTTGCAATTAGAGTTTTATAAAAGTTTTTTAGTTAATTTTCTTTTTGCATGCTATCATCATTTCATCCACATAGCATGTGCAAGAAAGTAGAGAGGGTTACGACAAAAACTGGATGCACTTCATGTACAAAACGGACAATCTCTTTTGAAGTTTGAGGGTTTCATACGGACACTCGTATGCTACAAAGGGATTTCATTTTTTGAACTTATTTGAACTCCAGAGTTTTTCTGTGTTCAAAATGCACCATTCAAAGCCACATCATCAATTTTCAACCCTTTCTGACTTTATTTGTTATTTTTCATGCATTTACTGATTATTTTGAGCTATAAGACCCTAAAATTGAAAAGCATTTCAAATGAACTCTGAAAAGGTTGAAAGTTGGCATGGTATCATAATTTCTCCCACGTATCATGTGCAAGAAAGTAGAGAGGGTTACAGAAAAAACTGGATGCACTTCGTGTACAAAACGGGCAATCTCTTTCGAAGTATGAGGTTTATGAACTTGTTTGAACTCCATAGTTTTTCTGTGTTCAAAATGCACCATTCAAAGCCACACTATCAATTTTCAACCCTTTCTGACTTCATTTGTTATTTTTCATGCATTTACTGATTATTTTGAGCTATAAGACCCTAAAATTGAAAAGCATTTCAAACGAACTATGAAAAGGTTGAAAGTTGGCATGGCATCATCATTTCACCCACATAGCATGTGCAAGAAAGTAGAGAGGGCTACGGCAAAAACTGGATGCACTTCGTGTACAAAACATACAATCTCTTTCGAAGTATGAGGGTTTCATACGGAAACTCGTCTGTCACAAAGGGATTTCATTTTTTTGAACTTATTTGAACTCCAGACTTTTTTTGTGTTCAAAATGCACCATTCAAAGCCACATCATCAATTTTCAACCCTTTCTGACTTCATTTGTTATTTTTCATGCATTTACTGATTATTTTGAGCTATAAGACCCTGAAATTCAAAAGCATTTCAAATGAACTCTGAAAAGGTTGAAAGTTGGCATGGTATCATCATTTCATCGGCATAGCATGTGCAAGAAAGTAGAGAGGGTTACGACAAAGAATGGATGCACTCCGTGTACAAAATGGACAATCTCTTTCGAAGTATGAGGGTTTCATACGGAAGCTCGTCTGTTACAAAGGGATTTCATTTTTTTAACTTGTTTGAACTCCATAGTTTTTCTGTGTTCAAAATGCACCATTCAAAGTCACATCACCGATTTAGTACATATAGCTCTCATGAATAGATAAATGACCAAATTAATAGAAGTTCATCATCACATTAAAAACAAAGTACATACATAGTTCTCATTGAGCAACATATAGCTCTCCAGAGCATCTAGTTAAATGATATATTTAAACTATGTAAAACCTTTCAATGCAACAACAAATGCGATCATAATCACAACCAAGGTAAAAATGATCCAATGGCATAATGATACCAAGCCTCGGTATGAATGGCATATTTGCTAATCTTTCTAATCTTCAATCGCATTGCATCCATCTTGATCTTGTGATCATCGACGACATCCACAACATGCAACTCCAATATCATCTTCTGCTCCTCAATTTTTTTATATTTTCCTTCAAGTAATTGTTTTCTTATTCAACTAAATTTAACCTCTCAACAATAGGGTCGGTTGGAATTTCCGGTTCAACTACCTCCTACATAAATAAAATTTATGTCAACTTGATGGGCATAATTGTCATAAACAATAATTGAACCAAATAGTTATAAAAGATAATATATACCACATCCGAATCATAGCTAGGACGAGGGCCGACGGGGGCGGATACCAAAACCATCGCACTATATAATAACAAGCAATAATAAAAGTAAGAAAATTAGACAAGTATCTATCTAAAGTAAGAATTTTTTTCTTTGAGAAGAAGATAAGAACAAGAGGCTCACCATGGTGGTACAGGTGACGAGATCTGCGTGGGCGATCGACGGTGGTGAAGACGGGGACGGGACGGACCGCTAAACCTAGACAAATCTCGGGGAATATGAAGCTTGGAGGTCGAGCTTCGAGAGGAGAAAGCTTAACTAGCGTGGCTCGGGCATTTCATCGAACACCTCATGTGCATAGGAGGTGAGCTAGAGCACCCAAATGCCCTCTCCTCGATGGCCATAAAAAAAGAGCACTATGGAGTGCTCTGCTGCGGCGACGAGGTGTATATAGGCAACTCATTTGACCCAGTTTGTGGCTAGAACCAAGACTAAAGCCCAACCTTGTGTCCCGGTTCGAGCCAAGAACCGGGACCAATGTTTGTGGGCCAGGAGCGAGGCCCTTTGGTCCCGGTTCGTGCCTAGAACCGGGACCAATGCCCATGAGGCCCCGACCGGCCCCTTGGGCTAAAGAAACGGGACGAATGCCCCCATGGGTCCCGGTTCGTGACTGAACTGGGACTAATGGGCTTGCCCTGTGCGAACCAAAGCCATATTTTCTACTAGTGTGTCTTGCATGTGCTTATCTGTGGAGACAATGGGATATTCACATGATCTACTTGATGTATGCTTTGGTGATCAACTTGCGGGTTATGTGACCTTCTGGACTTGTGCATAGGGGTTGGCACATGTTTTTGTTTGACTCTTCGGTAGACACTTTTGGGCACTCTTTGAAGTTCTTTATGTTGGTTTGAATAGACGAATTTGAGATTGTGTGATGCATATCATATAATAAAACACGCAGATACTTGTGACATTGGAGTATCTAGGTGACATTAGGGTTTTTGGTTGATGTGTGTGTGTTAAGGTGTTATTTTGGTACGAACTCTAGGGTTGTTTGTGACACTTATAGGAATTGCCCAATAGATCGACCAGAAAGAATATTTTTGATGTGGTTCTGTACCCTACAATAATCTCTTCGTTTATTCTCTGCTATTAGTGACTTTGGAGTGACTCTTTGTTGCATGTTAAGGGATTGTTATATGATCTAATTATGTTATCATTGTTGAGAGAACATGCACTAGTGAAAGTTCGTACCCTAGGCCTTGTTTCCAAGCATTGCAATACCATTTTCACTCACTTACTACTAGTAACCTTGCTATTTTTATATTTTCAGATTACAAAAAACTATCTGTACCATCCGTATTGCACTTGTATCACCATCTCTTCGCCAAACTAGTGCACCTATACAATTTACCATTGTATTGGGTGTGTTGGGGACACAAGAGACTCTTTGTTATTTGGTTGCAGGGTTGTTTGAGAGAGACCATCTTCATCCTACGCCTCGTACAGATTGATAACCCTTAGGCCATCCACTTGAGGGAAATTTGATGCTGTCCTACAAAACTCTGTACTTGGAGGCCCAACAACGTCTACAAGGATAAAGTTGCATAGTAGACATCGAGCTCTTTTCTGGCGCCGTTGCCAGGGAGGTTAGCGCTTGAAGGTATATCTTTAGATCTTGCAATCTAATCTTTTAGTTTCTTGTTTTATCACTAGTTTAGTCTATAAAAGAAAATTACAAAATAATGGAATTGAGGTTGCCCGTATGCTTCATCTTTTTAATGTATTTCGTGAAAATAAGCATTCCGATAATTGTGCCAAAGTGTTAGAGGAAGAATGCATTAAAATGTTTGGCACTAAATCTTTGAATGATGAGCATGATTGCAATGTTGTTAGTATGAATTCTTTGAATATCCATGATGCTAATGATATGCAAAGCTACAAGCTTGGGGATGCTATGTTTGATGAATATGATATTTTTTGTCCTCCAAGTTTTGATGAGCAAATTTATTATGATGAAAGCATGCCACCTATCTATGATGATTATTGTGATGACATGTATTCTATAAAGAATAATGATAAACAAGCAACTTGTCATCATGATTTTAATTTTCAATTGGATTATGCCTTACATGGTAGTTATTTTGTTGAGTTTTGTCCCACTACTATTAATGAGAATAAATTTCCTTATGTGTTGAGTAATAAAATTACTATGCTTGTGCATCGTGAAAATAATTGTTTATGTGATGGTTATATTATTGAATTCATTCATGATGCTACTGGAAATTATTATGAGAGAGTAATATATGCTTTTACTTATTGCAATAATATCAAGTTTCCTCTCTATGCGTTGAAAATCTAAAAGTTATGCTTGTTTTACCTTCCTATTCTAATTGATTCTTGCTCCCATAAGTTGTTTGCTCAAAAAATCCCTATGCATAGAAAGTGGGTTAGACTTAAATGTGATAGTCGTATGCTTCATGAAATTATCATGCCTAGCTAAAAAGGCATTAAAGAAAAGCGCTTGTTGGGAGACAACCCAACCTTTATACCTACTACTTTTGTGTGTTCACATGATTAAGCTACTGTAGTAATCATGTTTTATTGCCTTTGTTTCAATAAAGTGCCAAGTAAGACCTTTGGGATTGTCTATGGTGATAGTTAATTTGATCTTGCTGAAAAATAGAAACTTTTGCGCTTAGGAAAACAATTCTCGTTTTCACCATAAACGTGATAAAATACAGATTCTTTTTGCGGAAAATTAATAAAAAAATTGGTCAGGTTTCCTAATTTCTCAGAATTTTGGAGTTACAGAATTATTCGATAGTTATAGATTACAACAGAATGTTCTGTTTTTGACAGATTCTGTTTTCGATGCATAGTTTGCTTGTTTTCTAGTTTCTATGGCTTATATTCCTTAATATAAATTGTAGAAATGATAGGGTACAGTAGGAATCATGTGAGAAAAATTATGAATCTTGTCTTGACAATACCTAAGTGGTGATTTGCTTTATTTTACCAATGGAGCTTAAGAGTTTTCTGTTAAGTTTTGTGTTGTCAAGTTTTCAAGTTTTGGGTAAAGTTTTGATGGACTACGGAATAAGAGTGGAAAGAGACTAAGCTTGGTGATGCCCAAGGCACCCCAAGGTAATATTCAAGGACAACCAAGAGCCTAAGCTTGGGGATGCCCCGGATGGCATCCCCTCTTTGGTCTTCGTTCATCGGTAACCTTACTTGGAGCTATATTTTTATTCACCACATGATATGTGTTTTGCTTGGAGCATCTTTCTACTTTATGAGGATTTGCTTGCTATTTGAATAATATCCCAAGATCTGAAATTCTTAAATGTTAGAGAGTCTTCACATAGTTACATAATTATTCAACTACTCATTGATCTTCACTTATATATTTTGGAGAAGTTTGTCATTTGCTCTAGTGCTTCACTTATATCATTTTAGAGCACGACAGTAGTTTTATGTTGAAGAAATTGATGAACTCTGATGCTTCACTTATATTATTTTGAGAGTGTCAAATAGCATGGTAATTTTCCAAGGTTATTAATTTAGTCCTAATATGATGGGCATCCAAGAGAGATATATTAAAAACTTCCATATAAAGTGCATTGAATACTATGAGAAGTTTGTTTCCTTATGATTGTTTTGAGATATGAAGATGGTGATATTGGACTCATGCTAGTGAGTAATTGTGAATTTGAGAAATACTTGTGTTAAGGTTTGTAAGTCACGTAGCATGCACATATGGTGAACCGTTATGTAACAAAGTTGGAGCATGAGATATTTTTTTGATTGTCTTCCTTATGAGTGGTGGTCGGGGATGAGCGATGGTCTTTTCCTACCAATAGGGGCTCTCCTTTTTGCACCCCTTTACTTGTGCGCAGGCTGTCAGAGCTGCGCCCATGACCACACTGAGCAGGGCAGGGGAGGGATGTCGGAGTGCAAGACAGCCAGAGCAACGCCAAGACCAGGGACGCAAAGAGAGCAAGAGGACGAGGTGGACTCCCCTGGCAAGACCTTTGCCGGGGCGGTTTCCGCAGCCCCGGCAAGATCCTTGCCGGGGCAATTGTCTGCCGCCAGTAGAGCATGCCACCCTTGAGCTCAAGGAGTTCCAACACCATCAACAACATTGGAACCAAGGATCAGGAGGCACCTCTGTGTTGGCATGCAGATCTTTGTAAGGATCCTAAATACACAAGAACAGATGAGAACCACAAGACAATGATACTTGGCGAGATTCTTGCCAAGGAAATCCACGATACCCCCCAGGCAAGAACCTTGCCGAGGACGACCGCGGTGCCGCGACAAGACCCTTGCCAGGCCCCGGCAAGGCCCTTGCCGAAGACACCTGCGGGGCCACCGCCAGGCCCACGCCTGCCATGACTCCACCGCCGCTCCCACGCAGCTGCTAGCTCGACCAGCTGAGCAGGCATCTGCGTGGCAGCGCGCGGCCTCCACACCAACTCAGCAAGCACCTGCGTGGTGGCATGCATGTCTTCATGAAAGCTCCACCACCGTGCCAGCCTAGAAGCCAACCAACATGGTGCTACAATGCCTCGTCAGCTTGGACATTCGTCGGAGCCAAGCGAGGCGACGATAGCTGGGACGAGCTTCTTTGCCGTCCCCAATAAAGCAAGAGGGGCACATCGGCAGTGTATTAAATGCGTTTGTCCGACGATGCTAGGCGATAGACTCAGCCCATGTACACCTTTCCACCTCCTGTGTGCCACTGTGGCGACCCCTTTTGTCTATAAAAGGAGGCCCGAGACGTACTGGAGGGGGATTCGGATCTTTTGGACTAGACAGACATTGCAGCTAGTCCAAGAACACAAGAACACCCAAATATACATCAAAGTAGGACTAGGGTTTTACGCGTCTCCGCGGCCCGAACCTGGGTAAACGATTTGCGTGCTGACCGCCAAACCCGCTCTTTACACGACCCCGCGCCCGCCTACCGTAAAAAGGATCCCAGTGACCCCATAGGTGTCGTTTCCCACCGACATCTCTGGCGCGCCGGGTAAGGGGTGCGCAGTTGTGAAAATCCAGTCTAGCAGTTATTTCAGCAGTTCTTCATCGCCATGGCTCCCAAGAAGAAGACGATCACAGCGATCGGTTTGTCAGGGGCCGAACAGCTCGTACCAGTACGGGCGAGTGGTGGGGCGGTCGCGGATGGAAGCCGAGGCGCGGCTCGCGAATACCCACATCGCTCTGGCAGCCAAAGCCTGGCGAGCGGCGTCGTTCGTACGCGAGACGATGGGCCACACGGCACCAAATCCAAAGACGGAGCCAGGCCCCCCATAGGCGGTGCGGGGCCATCCAGGGGCGGCGTCGTGCCACCCACGGGCGGCGCGGCGACTTCCAAGGCGCCTACGCTGGTGCCCCCGACGCGCTCTTCCCAGGTTGTGCGCGACGACCAGCGTCACCATGCTGGTGACACCGGGCACTATCGTGAGAAGAGTCCTATGCACCATTCGCATGACGTAGAATGCCAACACGCGCACCGAGGTGCTGGCGAAAACGATGTACAGCCGCCAGGCCATGATAGAGCTCCTTCTAACGTGGTTAGAAGTCGGAGCGCGTCACGGTCCATGCAGCTTTCGCCACCACCCACGCCAGCAGAACCTTCGGCTCGCGCGTAGTTCCTCCTCGACTTTCCTCCTGTTGCTGAAAAGCTCGACGTGGAGAGCCACCATCAGAAGCCTCGTCGGTGTTACCAACAACGATGAGCCACGACCGGCGGGGCCCTTAGGCCGGCGCTCCGTCGAGCAGCCGCATGCTAGTGGTGGAAGGATCGGGGGTGCTGCGGGCATGATGCACTCCCCCTCCTCCACGCCAGCCACCGTTGTCGGATCATGTGTTCCGGCAAACCCTTGAGGTTTGAACGCTATGGTGCACATGAAGGTTTTCTCCCTATCGATCCACGCCATAGCCCTTTCAGATCTCGTAGATGAACTCAACGAACTCACAACACAGAAGGACACAGGATTTATCCTGGTTCGAGCCACCGTTGTGGTGTAATACACTACTCCAGTGTGGTGGTGGTCGATTGCCTCTTGGGCTAATGAAGAATAGTTACAAGGGGAAGAACAACCTTCTGAGGTTGAGGTGTTCTTGTGCTTGGTGGACTTGTGATGAGGTCGATCCTCACTTGTCTCTCATCCCTTTGTCCTCTATTTCGTTTTCTCCCCCCTTACTGTGGTGGCTAGTTCTACTTATACAGGCCCTGGTCCTCTCCCCAAATATTGAGCGGGAAGGGAGCCAACAACAGCTGATTCGAAAGGGGACATGTAGTACAGTAATCCTGACAAAAGGTGGTCTTCGCCTGCCAAAGGCTCTGGTGGTGACGCCGTCTTGGGCTCCATGGAGACCTCCGTCATGACGTCCTTCTGGTCTTGGTCTCGTTGCACCAATATGGAAACCTTTGCCTGATGCCTCGGTACTCTGCGCCAGTGCTTGCCCCCTTGGCACCAAAGAGGAAACAAGGACACTGTGCACGCTCGCGCCCGCCTGGTCTCAATCGTCATGCCTCACGTCATGAGGACCTCGCGAGGTTTGCCTTGCCTTGATCTCTCTGCCCCTCGCGAGCCTGCCTGGCGAGGCCGCTCCTGAGGAGGTCTTGCGTCATGCGCCTCGCGAGGCTTGGCCCCTCGCGAGGGTCTTGAATGCCTTGTTCATGAAGATGGGCCGTACAGACCTGCCAGCACAGCCACGCCGTAGGCCGCAGGCAGGCAAGTCTGGGGACCCCCGTTCCCAGGATGCTGATAGTAGCCCCCAGGCCGAAGGCGCGCTCGGGATTGGCTTCGAGGCGAAGCCAAAGGGTCAAGCACGGAGCGCCACGGGCCCCCAAAGCCTGCGGCCTCGGTTGACGCGTGGCGGTTGATTGGACGTGGGCGTCTCCGCTTCCCCACGCTGCCTCGGCAATTTCCCGACTTGACAAGTCCCTGCGACATGCAAGGGAAGCCATCATTACCTTTGATCGTGGGGATGCTGGTTGGCCTTCTCCTACTATCAATGGGGAGGGGGGCAGAGCCCCCGTTGCCCATCTCTTCCCATTTCGCTCGCTTCTTCTTCCTCTGCTCCGCCACTGACTCGAATGGCACCATCGAAGAGGTTCTCCGCCGCGGAGAAAGGAAGGGCCTCTCACGAAGGGCCCGGCTCTTCGGCGCCTAAGCGGGGACGTGGTTGCCCCCGCAAGCACACCTTGACTCCCGCCGTTGCCCCTGCTCCTAGGGTGGTGCCGCTGCGCGTGGCGGGGGTCGATCCAGTCATGGTAGCCCGGTCGATGAGGGGAGACGTGCCGTGGTCGCACGGCCTCCCCGGCCACGCTTCCACTCGGCAGAGGTGATGCCGGAGTTCATTGTCTGGTTAGTGGATCCGGTCGACAACTGGCTCCAGCTTCCGTGCTTCTTCGTCAACGAGCTACCGGCCCCCGGTCCAGGCGGGCTCTGGCTGTAGGCGGACGGTTGCTGTAGTAGTACCTCCTGGGTCGCGGTTGAAGTCTCCGCCGTGGGCAACATAGCTCTGGCTCGTGGCTGGCAGACATTCACCCACGCGCGCGGCCTGGGCAAGCGGTGCACTCCATTTCAAGTATGACGGTGATGCGACCCTCTACGTGAGGGTGTTTGGGGAAGATGGTCGCCGCGCCGGGTGTTGCCCCGAGACGAACGACGACGAGGAGGTGCTCGGTCTCGGCGATGGCCGCGACGAGGGTGAGCCCACCGGCCGCGCCTCGTCTAGCTACAGTGGCTCTTCTCTTGGTGAAAGCTCCATCAATGGCGGCTACGACTAGCCGCTGTGCCCGCTTCGAAGGTGGTAGCGGGTCGGCTCGTCGCCGTGCCTCCGTGAAGCGTGAGGAGGGATCCGACTGAGCTCGGGACGTCGCCGGAGGCCTGCCCCGTGGTTCTTTGCAATGTCGCTTTTGCTTTGTTCCTCTTTTCTTTCCTGCATCAAAATGAAACCAGTATGGACCCGGAGGGGCGCGTATCGAACTGTGATTCCTCAGTTATTACGCTATGCCTGTTATTTCTATGCCGTGTTGTTATTTTGTGCGGAGAAATCTTAGCTTGGCGCATTCGCGGCAGCCTCTTCTTCGCGAGGCACTTGTCTCCTCGTACCCGTCTTGGCTTAGTGGTTGCTCAAGAACTGCAAAAAACTTGTTAGGAAGCTCGCTAGGAGACTTATCGTTCACCCGAGCCTTGACCCAACGCTTCATATCACCGTGCCCGGGGGGCATGGATTTGGAGAGATGTGTCGGTGGCGGGCTTGAACAAGGGTGCCTCACGAGAAGGCAGACCGAAGTCAGAGAGAAGGACCAACTTAGGATGAAAAAACCCTCATGAAGGCACTGGCCTAGTCCCTTCGCGAGCTATGCGAGAGAGAGCACAAACGAACTAAATTCAGAAAAGGCGGCAAAAGGCGAAGAAACCAAATCAACAAGGGGAACCAGAAGCGAACTTCGATTAAGAGAAGGCGAGCCAACTACGGAAAGCAAATGAAAAGGCGCGTCTGGCACCTAGTCTAGTCTTCGACGTCTTCTCACCAGCGCGGAGCTAAGTGCTGCCACAGGGCATGGGAGGGAGCCCCTGAGGCCCGAGGGTGGCTCTCCGGAGACTCGGGGGCGTGTACAGCCCCACTCATTATTACGTGAGAGTGTCACGGGCGGTGATTCTTCACAGGCACCGGGCCTTCTTCACAGGCACTGGGCCTTGCTTCATGGGTAGAATTTCTGGAGGTGCTGGATGTTCCAGGCATTCTGGACGGGTACCCCATCCTGCGTCTCCGCGGGGCCAGGCTTGGAGACATGGACGACCCTAAACGGGCCCTCCCACATGGGTGAGAGCTTGTGCAACCCTTCCCTAGAGAGGACCCGCCTCAGGACGAGGTCGTCTACCTCGAGCGTCCTGGAGAGGATGTTGTGGCAGTCGTACCATCATAGCGCCTGCTGGTACCTTGCTGCCCTCAATGCTGCTTCGCGGCGTCGTTCCTCCCCCAGTACGAGGTCCACCCCACGCGTGGCGTCCTGCTGCGTTTCATCAAATGCCAGGACCCGTGCGGACCGATGCTTGACCTCGTGAGGAAGGACCGCTTTGGCTCTGTAGACAAGGAAGAATGGGGTCTCACCCGTCGGCTTCGTGGAAGTGGTGCGGATGGACCACAACACAGACTGGAGCTCGTCGTGCCAGCCCCTGCCGCAGGGCTCGAGCTTCTTCTTGAAGGTCCTGGTCTTGAGGCCTCTAAGGACCTCTGCGCTGGTGCGTTCAGGCTGGCCATTGCTCCTGGGGTGCGCCACCGAAGCGTAGCAGATCTGCGTTCCAATGTTAACAAAGTATGTTTTGAAGAGGTTACTGGTGAACTGCGAGCCGTTGTCGGTGAAGATGCGGTTGGGGACCCCGAAATGGCTCATGAGGCCCTTGATGAATTTAACCGTGGAGCCGACTGGGATGGTGCGGACGGCTTCCACTTCCGCCCACTTCGTGAACTTGTCAATTGCGACGTAGAGGTAGCGGTAGCCCCCTGGCGCTCGAGGGAATGGGCCCTATCCAGCCCCCAAACCGCGAACGGCCACGTGCACGGTATAGTCTGGAGGCCCTGAGCAGGCTGATGGATCTGCTTGGCGTGGAACTGGCAAGCTTCGCAGGACCTCACCAGCTCAGCTGCTTCATTGAGCGTCGTGGGCCAGTAGAATCCACTGCGGAACACCTTGGCGACAAGAGTCCGTGACGATGAGTGATGTCCGTAGTCCCCGCCGTGTATGTCAATCAGCAACTCCTTCCCTTGGTCCCTGGAAATGCAATGCAACGAAACATCATTTGGTCGCTTCCTATACAACTCACCGTCCTAGATGCAGTACACCGTGGCTTGCTGGGCTACGCACTCTATGTCCTCCTCCTTCTCTGGTAGTGCCCCTTGCATCAGGTATTCCTTGAATTCCTTGGTCCAACATCCCTCTTGAGTCTCGAGCGCCAAGAGCAAGCGAGCCCTTGAAGTTGGGCCACAAGCTGGGGCTGAGTCGTTCGAGCGGCACATGAAGCAGGCTGAACGCCTCCATGGAGAGCAAGTTGAGGCCTGCGTCGCTGTCAATGAGGGTCTTGGCGATGGCCATGTTGCAGATGGTGGGCGTGCAGATCATCGGAAGCATGCCCGAGCCGGTGGTGGTGATGGGGTGGTCTTATGAGCTAAAGGTGAGGTCGGCCTCGGGCGCGGCCCAGCCCGGCGGAGCCCCCAAGCGTGTGGAAGCCGCGTCGATCTGGCGGAGGAACGGCTTGATGTGGCGCTCTGAGGGCAGCGCTTGCGAGCCGCCTAGCAGGGTCACGACCGCGTGGTGCACCAGTGCAGCGTATCGTGCAGTGAAGAGGATGCGGAGCTCCTCCCAAGATGCCACCGTGGATCCGGGAAGGTTTAGCAGCCAGGCGCGCGGCTCGCCGGTGAGCGCCATGGGAGGCCAGTTGGCCATGACCTTGTCGTCTCCCCGGCTTCGATGACGGCCTCCTCGTACACCAGCAGGAAAGCTGACGGGTCCGCCACGCTGTCGTAGCGCGGTTGTATCTCCGACTTGAACTTGGGCGGCCACTTCACCCGCGGCAGGGCGGGGGCCAGGGCTCAGAGCCCCCTGGCCCCTCGTCCACACTGGCTGTCGGAGTCGGCGGCAGGGTTCCTGCCATGCGGGCGGAGCGCGGTGTCGTCGGAGCGCAGATCGACAAAAGAGAAGCTACAACGCACCACTACCTGGCACGCCAAATGTCGAATCACGGGTTCCGGCAAACCCTTGAGGTTCGAACACTTGGGTGCGCGCGAAGGTTTTCGCCCTATCGATCCACGCCCTAGCTCTTTTAGATCTTGTATATGAACTCAGCGAACTCACAACACAGAAGGACATATGATTTATACTGGTTCGGGTCACCGTTGTGGTGTAATACCCTACTCCAGTGTGGTGGTGGTCGATTGCCTCTTGGGCTAATGAAGAATAGTTACAAGGGGAAGAACAACCTCCTGAGGTTGAGGCGTTCTTGTGCTTTGTCGACTTGTGATGAGGTCGATCCTCACTTGTCTCTTATCCCTTTGTCCTCTCTTTCGTTTTCTCCCCCCCCTTACTGTGGTGTCTAGTTCTACTTGTACAGGCCTTGGTCCTCTCCCCAAATATTGAGCGGGAAGGGAGCCAACAATGGCCAATTCGAAAGGGGACAACTAATACAAGTTATCCTGACAAAAGGTGGTCTTCGCCTGCCAAAGGCTCTGGTGGTGACGCCGTCTTGGGCTCCATGCTGACCTCTATCCTGACGTCCTTCTGGTCTTGGTCTCGTTGCACCAATATGGAAACCTTTGCCTGATGCCTCGGTACTCCATGCCTGAGCTTGCCCCCTTGGCACCAAAGAAGAAACAAGGACACTGTGTGCGCTGGCACCCGCCTGGTCTCGATCGTCATGGCTCACGTCATGAGGACCTCACGAGGTTTTCCATTCCTTGATCTCTCCGCCCCTCGCGAGCCTGCCTGGCAAGGCCGCTCCTGAGGAGGTCTTGCGTCGTCTACCTCACGAGGCTTGGCCCCTCGCGAGGGTCTTGAATGCCTTGTTGACTAAGATGGGCCGTACAGACCTGCCAGCCCAGCCACGCTGTGGGCCACAGGCAGGCAAGTCTGGGCACCCCCATTCCCAGGACGCCGACAACCGCGGGTGTCGATCCATTGTGAAGACGCTTGTGATAACATTTCCATACCGTCGTCTGACCCACGGACCCACCGCGATGAGCGCCAAGTTCTTTGGGAGCAAACCCGTGAAGATGCTCGAACCACCATCGTAGGAGTACAATGGCAAGACCCACCCGTCGGAGTTCCTCATCATCTACATCATCGTGATGCAATCTGCTGGAGCCCTCGACGACAAGGTGCTTGCCAATTAGATCCCATTGGCAATCAAACCCAACGTCATGTCATGGTGGACGCACTTGCCGGCGGATTCCATTTCTTCTTGGTCGGACTTGTGCCATGAGTTCATTGGCGCCTTTACCGGAGGCCACCAAGCTCATGGCCAACCGAGCGATTTGCATATTATCCCCTAGAAGAAGGTGAAACCTTGCGCAAGTACATACAGAGGTTTAGCCGGGTGCAATACAACATCCCAGATGTTCATCCTGCCGCCGTGATCAGCGCATTCCATCAGAATGTGTGCAACCACAAGATGTGTGAAGAGCTGGCGATGAACAAGGTCAAAGATGTGGCCGAACTTTATTTTCTGGCCGATAGGTGCGCTCAAGCTGAAGAGGGGAGGAAGTACCCCGGCGAGGACGCCGGTGCGGAAACCGACTCCACAGACAAAGACACGGCCAACCCGACGAAGAAGGGCCGGAGCTGCAACAGGAAGTGTAAGGGCAAGACCGTGCTTGCCGTCAAGGGATCCGAGGACACCGGCGCTGCCAAGAAGGCTAAGGCAGACGACCCCGGCAAGGAAATTGCCAGGTGCGCCACTTGCCAGGCCTTGGCGGCTGCCGACAAGCCGGGAGGCTCCGACAAGCAATATTGCAAGATCCACCGCACCAAGGGCCACGACCTCCAAAAGTGCTGGCAAGTCGAGCTGCTTGCTGAGAAGGAAAAAGCTGATTATGAGAGGCGGGACAAGGAGAAGGGCCAGGATGATGCCGAGGGGTCTGGCAAGAAGCATGGTGGCCAAGGAGGCTCCTACGGAAAGGATAACCAGCAAGAGAGGACCGCTCGGTGCCGCGACAAGAAGTAAGGAGATGATGATCATGACGAAGATGATGAGTCCGGCGAGCACAAGTTCCAGAAGGCTACGGAGGCCATGTGTGTCGATGGTGGCACCTCGCTGTACACTTCTCACTGCCAGCTCAAGCAGTGGGCGCGTGAGATCATAGCAACAGAACCATCGCTCGATGCTCATAGGCCACTGAAATGGTCCAGCACGCCTATCATTTTCGACGCCAAGGACCACCCTGATCGCACAACTGTGGTCAGGTGTTTGCCATTGTTGGTCTCACCAACAATACGCAACCTCAAGGTGACGAAGATGCTAGTTGACGGCGGGGCCGGTCTGAAATTGATCTCACCCGTCATGATCAAAAGGCTGTAGATTCCTGATGGAGACCTCCAAGAGACGGGAACGTTTCAAGGGGTCAAACCAGGGAGGAGTCAGCCAAAGGGTAAGGTCACGCTGCCTGTGACGTTTGGAGGCGAGTTAAACTACAGGACAAAGAGGATTGTTTCGATGTAGCCGAGATCCCCTTGCCCTACAACGGGATCCTCGGCCGCCCGACACTAGCCAAGATCATGGCGGCGTCGCATTATGCCTACAACACGCTGAAGATGCCGGGGCCGATGACCATCATCACCGTCCCCTCCTACAAGAAGGATGCACTGATCTGTGCCAACAAACTCTACCGGGAAGCAGTTGCAGCGACTACCACGAAGGCACTCTCTCCTGCCACTGGAGCCCCGGCAGGGAAGAAGACCGGCAAGACATCTCGCACCCACTCCGGCAAGCGCACCTCTTTGGAGTGTTGTGCTACTGTCAAGGACGTGCCAGAGAGATCCACCGGCAAGAGCAAGCAATCCAGAGCTGCGGCACTAGAGACCAAGAGGGTGTCCGTCGAGGAGGATGGCACGGGAGGGGCTTTCACCATAAGCTCCACCCTAGACAGCAAATAGGAAAGCGCGCTCGTCACCTTCCTGCGGGCGAATGTCGACGTCTTTGTATGGCAAGCATCTGACATCCCCAACGTTCCTAGGGAGGTGATTGAGCACCATCTTGCTGTCTGTCCTCACACGCGACCCGTCAAGCAGAAGGTCAGGAACCAAGCTTTGGAGCGACAGGAGTTCATTATAGAGGAGACCAGGAAGTTGGAAGAGGCAGGCTTGGCGAGATGAGTACTCCATCCAACGTGGTTGGTTGTTACCTCTTGAGCACTGTGTTGGTTTTCCCTTGAATAGGAAAGGGTGATGAAGTAAAGCAATGTCAGTATTTCCCTCAGTTTTTGATAACCATGGTATCAATCCAGTAGGAGACCACGCGCGAGTCACCTCGTACCTACACAAACAAATAAGAACCTCGCAACCAACGCGTTAAAGGGGTTGTCAATCCCTTCACGGTCACTTGCAAGAGTGAGATCTGATAGAGATAATAATAATAAGATAAATATTTTTGGTATTTTTATGACATATATTGAAAGTAAAGATTGCAAAATAAAATAGATTGGAAACTTGTATGATGGAAAATAGACCTGGGGGACATAGGTTTCACTAGTGGCTTCTCTCAAGATAGCATAAGTATTATGGTGGGTAAACAAATTACTGTCGAACAATTGATAGAAAAGCGAATAATTATGAGAATATCTAGGCATGATCATGTATATAGGCATCATGTCTGTCGGGGAAACTGATCCACGAACACCTATGGGACCAGCGGACCGGACCCCTTTCGGTTCGGCGGGGGGCGGAGGTCGCACGAAGAGCAGATCGAGGCGAGGCACACGAGCAGTTTACCCAGCTTCGGAGCTCTCCGGAGAGATAACACTCCTACTGCTGCTTGTCTGGTTGTATTATCTGGTGTTCTTTCTCTCGAGCGAGAGAGTGTGATGTTTTCTGGGCTACGGATGAATCGAAGCAAACTGTCCGAAGCTCCCAACCTCCCGAACCCCAACCCCCTCTACATTGCGCATGGGCCTCCTTTTATACGCTAAAGGGGTCACCGACAGGTGGCAACGCAGAGGAGGGTAAAAACGTAAAAAGCGAGGTAGTTGATACAGTTGCTTGTACAGTGCACCCTACCTAACCCTGACGGCAGGGGACAAGGGCATTAAATGCCCGTCTGAGTCGCCCGAACAGTGCAGAAAAGGACCGTTAGGGGTGCAACCGTTCGCCACGATGGCGATCCTGTCAGCTTCGCATGCCACCGCGTACTGCTGGCTGCACAGCCTCCCTCCACGCGCGCCCGGAGAAGCCCCCAGAGCGACACGTTGGTGGATGCGCTGGAGCGTGGGCGCAGAGTGGCTGCCTGCCGCGGCAAGCGCCTTGCCGCTGTTGTTATCTCGCCGGGTCCAGAAGCTCGTCGCTCATCGGGCCTCGGGGTACCTTGTTTAGTCTTCCCGGCAAGCTCCTCTTGCCGGGGCCTTGTTGCCTTGCCGGAGCACGTGGCGCGTCGCGGCAAGTTCCTTGGAGCGCCTTGGTTGGCCTTCCCGGCAAGCTCCTCTTGCCGGGGTCTTGTCTCCTTAGCTTAAATACTTTGTTCTTGGATGGCTCCAAGGGAACCTTGGGGGATCTTGGCGTTCGCCCGACAAGCCTTTGCCGCGGGGTGCTGCAACTGCCCGTGCACAAGTTCGGGGTACTAGGGTACCCCTATTCTAGTACACCAACAGGAGCCCCCGGGCCTGGGCCAGACACGGTGCCGAGCGCTGTTGGGCCAGGCCCAAGACAGGGCACGGGCACACGCAGGTTGGGCCGCGCCAAATCTTGCTCCGCATCCACCGTGCTCTCCCATAACGGCACACGTTGAATGCGGCATCGTGGGAGAGATCGTGGGTGGTTGTTTATTTGGAAGGCCGAAACGTCCGCCCCGTCCCTCTTTATAAGCATAGGAAACAGAGGCAGTTCGTTCCCCCTCGCTGGTTGCTGCTACTCCTTCTTCACAAACTCCGCTGCTCCCCCCTTCTTCTCGAAGCCGAGAGAGCAGCGCTCCGCCCCCCATTGCCACCAGCATCACTACGCCGTTGACCTTCCCCACCACCTCCGCCATGGCCCCGAAAGCCGACAAGGGAAAGGGTGTGAAGTCGGCCGAGGCGCAGCGGCTCGCGGCGCTGCGGAAGGAGCGGGCGATCTTCACCCCCCAACTCGGCGTGCAGGAGCTGAGGGAGTACTTCTACCTCTTTTGGGCGACGGAGACGCGTGCGCATCCGCACACGAGGGTACTCCCGGCCGCTGCCTCGGAGTTGGATCCAAATGGGTACCCGTTCTTCCCACTATTCTTCTATTGCGGGCTCTGCCCGCCCTTCTCGGAGTTCTTCTGCGATATTATGAACACATATGCCTTCCGCCTCCTTGACTTCACCCCCAATGCTGTCCTGACCATGGCAGTTTTCGCACACTTGTGCGGAGACTTTGTCGGAGTCCACCCTACTGTTGCCCTTTTCCGCCACTTCTTCATACCTCGGGTAGAGAGAGGAGAGCCGCTTGCCGGAGGAATTGCCTGGGTCTCGAGAGTCGGCAAGAAAGAGGCGTATTTGGAGGGTGAGCTCCGCAGCAAGTGGGAGGAGTGGAGAGCGGAGTGGTGCTGGATCGTTGAGGAGAATCCACAGCCCTTCACCGCCGTGCGCCAAACTCCAATAGTGCGCGGCAATGACTGGAGCAACGTGGCCCCGGAAGACGAGAGGCTGAAGATCGCCATCACTAGGATTCTTCGCCTCAGGCTTGCCGGGCTCACCGTAGGTGCTGTCGGGGCAGATTTCCTCCGCCGCCGCATTGCCCCCCTGCAGGAGAGGGGGAGGCCCGCCTGGGAATTCAAGAATTCGGCGGACATCATGAGGCTGCGGCCGGGCCTCAACTACAACTTCACCGTCTTGGAGTTGGACGCAATGCTCTTGGAATTATTCAAACGCGACCCCCAGCACCCATTCACATTGCCGAGGGGCGTAGTTCCTTTGTGTAATAACTCTTCGCTTGACCGGATCCGCGCCATGATGCCGTTGTGCGATTCACACGGCATCGTCCCAACTTGGCAAGAGCCTGCGGATGACGTTGTGCGAGCATTCTTCGACACCTTGGAGGAAGTGCCGGTCCGCGCTGACGAGCAGAAGAGCCTCACCCGTGACACCACCGACGAGGAGCTGCAGCTCATCGCTACTAGGGCGGAAGAGGCTGCGGCCGCAGCTGCTGCGGGTGTGTTTGGGTTTACTGTGGAGGAGGCGGAGGCTGCAGAGGCGGCAAACCTTGCCGAACGCGCGGAGTTCATGGGCGAGGAGGAGCCTGCCGGCTCCGAAGCCGAGCCGAGCGAGGCCGGCGAGGAGGAGGCTGAGCCTTCAGAGAGCTTGCCGCAGGCGGAGCCCCCGGCCTCGCCAAGGAGGCGCCTTCGTAGGGCCGGGGACGCAGCGGGGCGGCAGCCGGCTCCACAGCCACCGAGCCACGCAACGCGCTCTACCGCGGCAAGCAATGTTGCCGCGGGAGCGCCTCACGCAACAGCGGCAACTGGAGCGGGATCTTCCCGGGCCACTACCACTGCCCCCGCCAAGCGGGCAACGGATCCTACTCCTCCACCTCGCCGCACCGGAGGAGGGCCGGACTTCGATCTTTCCGCGCTCAGCTCCGACGAAGAGGAAGAAGAGTGAGTTTCTTTGGTGCTCTTATAATCCTTCAATCTTGCTGTTTATATCTTGTATCTGACTTGCTCCAATCTGGACTCCTTTCTTTTCAGAACACTGGCCCAGAGAGCGGCAAAGAGGGCCAAGGCCGCGGTGATCGTCATCGAGGATGACCCCATCATGTCAGCAGGAGGTGGGCTCGAGACCACCTTGACAGACCCAGCAATTACCCCTCAGAGCAGCCCCCAGCGCAGCCCCCAGCGTAAGTCCATAGTTTAGCCTTCTGCTGTCGGGCGCGCTTGAGTGCTTTTTCCTTTGTTGATATCTTGCTTGTTGACTTGTGCAGGAGCAGAGCAGCCTCATCAGGAGCGCCCGGAGGCCGGTCCCGAAGTGCCACCTGCTTCGACTGTGCCGCCAAGGGAGGAGTCCCCGGCAAGGGAGTGCTCTCCGGCAAGGGGGGACTCTCCGGCAAGGGACGGCACTGCTGATCCTGCGGCAACCGAGGCCGCAACTAAAGATCTTGGCGCAGGTAATCCACTTGCCCAGAAACTTTCCCTTGGGTTCTGCTTCTTCCGTTTTTCCTTTTTTGATTTTTGATTGATTTTCCTCCCTTCTTCGTTCTTCAGACCCATCTACGGCTGAGCCAATGGAGACAGAGGGCGCCGGCGAGGAAGGTGCCGGTGCTGATGAGACCACCGGCGAGGAGGCCGCCGGGGCTGCTGCTGCGGAAGCCGACGAGGGGTCGGGCGATCGCACTGACGACCCTGAGGCCGCAGGAGCGCCGGGCGCTGCGCCGACCGCTGAACCCTCTGCCGCTTCTGCGGAGCCGGGCTCCGAGGAGCCCCAGCCCGGCGCCTACTTGAAGGCCGGTGACAATATCTTCATCAAGCTACCTTGGGCGTCGAGCTCCAGGGCGCCGGTCGAGGGGGAGACTTTTGACGGGGAGGTGCTCGCCTCTGCTAGACTGTCATTGGTTGACGCGCCCGGCAGCAGCAGCGGCGAGCCTGAGGAGGAGCAGCTGCCTCGGAAGCTGCTGTCACTCTACCGCACCCGGCAAGCCAAGCTGGCTTCCCGGGAAGCGCTTGTCGCGAAGGCGAGAGTTGACATGGAAAAGCGCGCGGAGGAGCTCCGGGGCCAAAATCAAGAAGCTCTCCGGTCCCTGGCGCAGGAGCGGGAGTGAGTCGACAAGGAGCGCATGGCCTTTCTTCTCGAGAAGGCCGAGGCTGAGGAGGAACAAAGGCTGGCTGCCGAGAAGCAGTCCGCGCGGGAAGGTGAACTAGTGCAGCGGAAGGCCCAACTCGACAGCTACGAGGAAGAGCTCGCCGAGCGCGAGCGAGCACTTGGCGGGGCGCTCAAGGAGGCAAAGGACGCCGCGACAACTGCAGAGGCCGCCAAGAAAGAGCTAAAGGAGAAGGTGGCGCAGCTGGAGGCCGACATTGGGAAGAGCGGCGAGGAGCTTGCCGCACTCAAGCGTGAGCGTGAGAAGGATGCTGCCGCCCACGGTGAGCTGCAAGGCCTTCTCGCTGAGAGGGGCAAGGAGCTCAGCGCCGCCAAGGATTCCAAAGCAGACCTGGAGCTGAAGCTGGCCACGCTGACGCAAACGCTGGAGGCCGCCAAGGAGCGGGAGAGGACCTTGTCGGAGAAGGTCAAGGCTGACGCGGCGCTGCTGGAGAGCATTGCAGTTACCCAGAACTCGTTCAAAGACACAGTGGAGCACTGGACCGAGGGTCTGGTGAACATTGCCGCAGTCATCAACGAGGAGCTGGCGCAGCTGGGGATGGAGGACTTTGGGTATCCTTCCGACGAGAGTCTTCAACCCAGCGCCAAGCTCAGCCTGTTCTTCAAGGGCGTGGCGACGGCACTCCAGCGGCTCCGGGAGAGGATCCCGAAGCAGCTGGCCAATGAGTCGCGCAAAATCTGCGCCGGGGTTCTCCAGAAGGTGCTGATGAAGGTAGCCTTCCGCAATCCAGGCCTCAGCTTCACCAACGTCCTCAGGTCCTTGTCGCGTGACGCCGATCTGGACAAGGTGAGCGAGATCAAGAGAGTCGAGGGCGGACGCGTAGATTAGGCCGCTCATTTCTTCTTTTCCCTTGTCGCTGCTAATCATGTTATGAAAACAGTCTGTTAGAGCTGCGACAAGTTATCTTATAATATAACTTTATTTCTGTTATCAATTGCAATGTTATTTCCTCTACTAGATTCCTTCCTTTGTATGTTATTACCCTACGCTTCTAGGGAACTTGTCGGCGCAGGCGCCCGAGCCGCGAGCGCTGAGTGCGGAACTTCAGCAGCCTGCACAAAGAACACCTCTCCTCAAGCCCAAGAACACCTCTCCTCATGAGTCTGTTCATCCCTTGCACTTTTTCATCCTCAGACCAAGAGGCAATCCACCACACCACACCGGAGTAGGGTATTACACCACAACGGTGGCCCGAACCAGTATAAGTCTTGTGTCCCTTTGTTCCGCGGGTTCGACGTGCTGAGCCTTGAGATCAAGGTGAGAGCGTGAGCTAGGGGGGAGAGATCTTTGTGTGGACCCCAGTGTTCGAACCTCAAGGGTTTTGCCGGGACCTGAAATCCGACACTAGTTGCTCCGATGCCCAGTTCCTTTGTGCCATAAAGATTTGGTATTTTACTGCTTGGCTACTCGGATGTGTGGACCAAAGTTGGCTGCACAAACTGCTGAAGCGGTGACAAATAATTTTTTAATGGCACCTCTAATGAGATGGAAACAATTTTATATACTAGGTACAAACTTTGACACTATCTTAGGATGCGTTTGGTTGAAGGTGTGGTATGAATGGGTTGGGACCATGACAGTGTCTGAATCACATCTAACTAATGATTTGTCACAACAAAAGAGGGTCTAACCTTCTCTGCACATGCCATAAACTTCCTCCCACTGCCGACAGATTCAAACGCAACTAGCTTCATGCATGGAGATTGATGGTGACAATGAGCAGATAGATCTTCACCCACCCCGCTCCATTCATAGCCACTAATGATCCTAGGGAGCCTACAAGAGGAACAGATGACTCAAATCGACCGGTGGGTTAAAATCCTTCATTCCAAGTCATAGCCTGAGAGAGAGAAGAGAGGCATACGCAGGTGGTGAAGGATTTGTCGCTGGAGGAGGAACCGCTGGAGAGGTCTTTGAAGAAGACCATGGCAACCCCGACGGTAGGATGCGAGACGGCGAGAGCGAGGAAGCAAGCGAGGAAGCGGCTATAGCTTAGGAAGGAAGGAAGGAAGGAGGAAACATGGGAAATGCGACTTGTTGTCGGGGAGAAAAGGGGGTGGGGAAGGGGCGGGGTAGATATTTTGGTGGTAGGCCAATTTTTTTTTGGAAATGTGGAGGGAAACTTTGTGCGCGGTGCCGCCGGACCATTCACTTTGAACGACTGTGTGCATCACAAACGATTCTTCTGCTTTACGTGCATGGGATGAGTTTGATAATGTAAATTTTGGTGGAAATTTCCCTGGGTACGTCATTGCATAATTTAACATCGCTTGAAAATTTGGGCACACAAAAGAGCATACAGCAGACAGACCACACTTACTGAATCAAGAAATTATGGTAATTAAAAAGAGCATACAGCAGACAGACCACCCTTACTGAATCTAACAAAAGACCAGCATTAAAAACAAAGCCTAAGTACGCATAATTTTAACAAATCCGCCGCCGCGCTTGTCGGTGTCAAAACCGGCAGATCTTGGGTAGGGGGTCCCAAACTGTGCGTCTAAGGATCGAAGGTAAAAGGAGACAGGGACAAGTGTTTACCTAGCTTTACGCCTTCTTGATGGAGGTAATACCCTACGTCCTGCTTGATTGACTTTGATGAGTATAGGGGTTACAAGAGTTCATCTACCACGAGATCATAATGGCTAAACCCTAGATGTCTAGCCTGTATGATTATGATTGCCTCTATGGACTAAACCCTCCGATCTATATAGACACCAGAGGGGACTAGGGTCGTACAAAGTCGGTTTATAGAGAAAGGAATTTTCATATTCGCACGCCAAGCTTGCCATCCATGCAAAAGAGAGTCCCATCCGGACATGGGGAAAAGTCTTCCGCCTTGTATCTTCACGACCCATCAGTCCGGCCCACGTCACATAGCCCGGACGCCCGAGGACCCACTAATCCAGGACTCCCTTAGTAGCACCTGAACCAGGCTTCAATGTCGATGTGTCCGGTGCGCAGATTGTCTTCGGATTGCAAGGCGGGTTCCTCCTCCGAATACTTCAAAGTAGTTGATCAACGAGAACTATGTCCAGATCTGTTTAACAAGTTAACTCTCCAACCATAAAAGCATAATACTTAAAATAAGGTATATCCATCAACAACTTTTTCCGGCGAAACGTCATGCTCAGCTATGCTATTATTTCAAACCATTGTGGGGACCTCCCGCTTCGCATTTTAACACGAAACTTCTATCGGCACGTCTTGTCAAAATAGAGATCGTGTCCCCTTATTGTGGGATTCTCATCAATGCGAGTTTTGGTAATCTAACCATGCTATATGCACGACCCCTTGGGAACAGGCGAGTTTTAACGCTAAAGAAGGGGGGACGCTTGATATTCGCAATCCATATAAGGGGATAAAATCCAACTCTTCCGTCCCACGCCTCATTCTCTCTCTCTCTCTCTCTGCTTCCCCATCGTCGAGCTCCAACACCCAAGTTCCAAGCTTTTCTTCCCTCCGCGACTCCTCCGACCATGGCCGGCTCTCAGGGCAAGTGGATGGCTTCCCCCGTCACAGAGGAGAATATCAAGGAGCTGCGGGAGCCGCGGTATCTAACCGCAGAAATCACGCACAAGATTCCCGATCCAGCGTAGGTCATCGCAACTCTAGAGCCTGATGAGAGGGTGGTATTCATCCCCCACTTCCTCCGCGGACTCGGATTCGCCCTCCACCCCTTTGTGAGGGGTCTCATGTTCTACTACGGGCTATATTTTCACGATCTGGCCCCAAATTCATTCCTGCACATCTCGGCATTCATCGTTGTGTGTGAGGACTTCCTCCATGTTCCTCCACACTTCGGCTTATGGCTCAAGATTTTCAATGTGAAGCCGAAGGTGGTCGATGGGCAACATGGGGACTGCGGTTGCGCTATGGTGAGCAAGCTCCCCAAAGTCAACTGGCCAAAGGGAGTCTTTGTGGACACCGTCAGGATATGGCAACAGGAATGGTTCTATATAACAAAACCCCGTGCCTCCAAGTGGGCAGCCGCTCCAGCCTTCAGATTTGGACCCCTGCTAACGGCTCACATCCTAGACCGACAAGGGTCCAGACTGCGGGTCGGTCAATGAGGTGCTGCGGCTGCAGAAGGGCGTCAAAGGCATGATAGCAAAGGATATTACCCTTGCTGACGCGATCCAAGTGATGTTGATATGCTGAGCACTTCCCTGCCAGCGGCGATCCCTCAGGATGTGGAACTTCAATCCAGAGGGGCCGCAGACCCTACAACGGTTCTACGGCACAACGCATAAGGGGATCTAGACGCTGCTTTTCAAGAAGCAGAAGTTGTGGCCAAATCCATCGAACGACACCGGCCTCGACTGCAATCATCCAGCCTCTCAGGTATGTTAAAAAACCTCCGAACACCAATTGGTGCATTCATCTTAAGGAGAAGTATTGAGTAGTCTATCTGCAAACAAGTCTGGACCAAAAAGGTGGAGCAGATCCAGTGTTCGGCTCCGCTCCCCGAAAACCTAGCCGATCCTCTATTAATGAGGATGCTGGTCTCGGTGCCATACCAGGCACCGGTAAAGAAGGACGAGAAGAAGAAGAATAAAGAGGAAGACACTTCGGACGCAATGTCCGGAGAAGTTGATGCCTAGTCCTCTCACGAGGGCGATGACGACGAGGAGGAGGATGAAGAAGAAGATCCTCCCCGCAAAGGCAAGAAAAGGGCGGCCTCCGAAGACCAGGAGGCCGAAGCCTCCAAGAGGGACAAAGTTACCCTCCATGATGACTCGGAGTCAGACGCTGAGGCCATCCCGACACACCTTCACCGGACCAAGCCCCAAGCCGACTCGTAAGTAGTCCGAGATATTTCCACATACATCCAATCTCTATGGACTGTGATGATAACTCTAAGTTCCATTTTTTTGTTAGTCCGGCCTGCAGTCTTCCCCAGCAATCCTCATCCTCGGGGGATCTTCTGCCAGAGTTGATGGAGAGCGAATCGCCTCCCCTAGCTTCCACACCACCTAGAGTGGATGACACCGAGGTGTCAGCGCATAGGCCCTCCCTGGGCCTCGATTAGATGTTGTGGGGGGCGACTTGATGGCACCGGAGGGCAACACCTCGGCTGTCGAAGGGCTGGGGGTACGCCCCCGCATGGAGATTGGCGACGGGGGCCCCGGTCGATCCGACCCATAGCCGCATACTACTCTATAGACTGATATGGCTCCGGAGTCTGGTAAGCGACCATCTACGAGGAAAGGGGGAGTGGCGTCCTCTGTTAACCCAGATGCACCGATACCATGGTGGACGCGCTGCAAAGTGCATCCGTCCTTGACGAGCACCGCATCCTGATGGGAACGGTGGCTGAGAAGATTCAGTCCGTCGAGAGCGGGCTGAATGAAGCCAGCCTGCTAGCAGGCTTCGAGGTATGCAATGTAATATTTTTTATTATTTGTATGAGAAATATGCCTGTATATAGACAGTATCTCCTAAGACTCTGTTTAGTTTTTGAAAGAAAAGCGAGTAGAGGATCAATAGTCAGTTATCGGGTGGTAACATGCTATTTCATTTGGACTAAAAATAGGCCTCCTTGTTAGCGGCGACTGCCCAATCAGCGGAAATTTCCGAACTCAAACGGAAAATAGAGTGGACTGATGAGGATCTAGTCTTTGTTAACAATCGGCTCGACCAGGCTCACGATATGAGATACTCTTATGTTATGCCTGTTTATGTCTGTATTCTGTGGGATTTCCAGAGCTGCAATGTGTGTGTTTGTGTAGATGGTTCTGCCGCAGTTTAAACCCTCAAGGGTGAGCTTACCCAAGCTAAGGAGCATGCCAGGGTGAGCAAGGCGGCCGCTGATAGAGCGGCTGTGGATTTAACGGCCGAACAGGCTGCTCGGCGCCGTTTTGTTGAACGGGTGACTAAGGTGGAGCAGAGGCTCAAGGACACCATGGAGGCACGGTACGAATCCTTAGAAGAGGAACATAAGGCGAAGGGGACTGAACTCGCCAAGGCCCTTCAAGACGCCAAGGTGGCGTGGTACGAATCCCGCGCGGTGCGCAAGGAAATCCGTCAAGCCGGACAGATAGCGGCTGGTAAGCTTTTTCCATTACAGGATAAATTTGGGGATCGGGGGTATGCCTTGCTTAATCGACTATGGAGTTCTCTAGATGCATATGCGGATCTGCTGAAGAGTGTCGCGGACTGTCGGATCACGGGTTCCAGCAAACCCTTGAGGTTTGAACACGGGGGTGCACGTGAAGGCTTTCTTCCTATCGATCCACGCCCTAGCTCTCTAAGATCTCATAGATGAAGTCAACGAACTTACAACACAGAAAGACACAAGATTTATACTGGTTCGGGCCACCATTGTGGTGTAATACCCCACTCTAGTGTGGTGGTGGTGGATTGCCTCTTGGGCTGATGAAGAATAGTTACAAGGGGAAGAACAGCCTCCTGAGGTTGAGGTGTTCTTGTGCTTGGTGGACTTGTGATCAGGCCGATCCTCACTTGTCTCTCGTCCCCTTGTGCTCTCTCTTTTTCTCCCTTTCATTGTGGAGGCTAGTTCTACTTATATAGGCCCTGGTCCTCTCCCCAAATATTGAGCGGGAAGGGAGCCAACGACGGCCAATTCGAAAGGGGATAGCTAGTACAAGTTATCCTGACAAAAGGTGGTCTGCGCCTGCCAAGGGCTCTTGGGTGACGGCGTCTTGGGCTCCATGGTGACCTCCATCCTGCTGTCCTTCTGGTCTTGGTATCGTTGCACCAATCTGGAAACGTTTGCCTGATGCATCGGTACTCCGCGCCTGAGCTTGCCCCCTTGACACCAAATAGGAAACAAGGACACTGCACGCTGGCGCCCGCCTGGTCTCGATCGTCATGGCTCACGTCATGAGGACCTCCCGAGGTTTTCCCTGCCTTGATCTCTCCGCCCCTCGCGAGCCTGTCCGGCGAGGCCGCTCCGGAGGAGGTCTTGCATCATCCGCCTCATGAGGCTTGGCAACTCACAAGGGTCTTGAATGCCTTGTCGATGAAGATGGACCGTATAGACCTGCCAGCCCAGCCACACCATGGGCCGCAGGCAGGCAAGTCTGGGGACCCTCATTCCCAGGACACTGACAGTTGCCCCCGGGCCCAAGGCGCGCTCGGGCTTGGCTTCGAGGCGAAGCCAAAGGGTCAAGCGCAGAGCGCCGCGGGCCCCCAAAGCCTGCGGCCTTGGTAGACGCGTGGCGGTTGATTGGACGTGGGCATCTCTGCTTCCCCATGCTACTTCGGCAACTGCCCGACTTGATAAGTCCCTTCGACATGCAAGGGAAGCCATCATTACCTCCGATCGTGGGCGTGCTGGTTGGCCTTCTCCTGCTATAAATGGGGAGGGGGTAGAGCCCCTGTCACTCATATTCTTCCATTACACTCGCTCCTTCTTCCTCCGCTCCACTGCCAGTAGCAGCTTCAATGGCGCCGATCCATAGGTTTTCTGCTGAAGAGAAGGGAAAGGTTCCTCTCGACGTGCCGGCGCTGCTCCCACCGAAGAAGAGGTCATCCCACCGCCGCGATGCCGCGAAGATGCAAGTGGTGGTGAGGCCTTGGTACGAGCGGCCTCCTCCTGGGTACCCACTGCCCTTGTATGCCCAAGCCGGGAGCTCGGGAGGAAGAAGCGACGGGCATCGGCGCGTGCACCGCGACCAAGGTCGCCGCACCCCGGCGACGAATGTCGTCGCTCCTGGAGTCCACGCCGCGGAATCCTCAAGCGAGCTCGTGATGTGGGCGGCAATGCCCCCAAGCTCCTGGATTCGCTTCCCGCGCTTCTTCTCTGATGTGATGCCACCGAGGGGGCCTCTCGAGCTCTGGTTGCAGCATGCTGACTGGGACGCTCCGGCGACCGGAGCAGAGGTTGAAGCGGTCGCCACCGGCAAGATCATCATGACCCATGGCGGGAGCGAGGTCGCGCGGATTTGCCGTGCAGAGCGCGTCCTCGCGATCCACTTTGAGTATGACAGTGCCTCCATGCTGTTCTTCAAGGTCTTTGACACGGAGGGTCGCTGCTTAGAGTGGTGCCCCGAAGGAGAGCGCCAGGACGAGGCGCGCCCCACTTGGGGCTGCTCCAACAGCAGCAATTCCTGCTAGTCCAGCAGTTCTCCCAATCTCTATGAGACTCCGGAGACGAGTGACGACAGCTACGTGCCCCGAGCTCTCGCCGCGTCCGGACCAAGGCTGCAATGTCCGGCCACCGCCGTCGCTCATCTGGATGGGGTTGGCGCCGGCCTCCCGCGACCCACTGTTGATGATGGCATCGGTCGCGGGGGTGTGTAGGTAGGATTCTCCTAGGTTCGCGTCTTTTGTTCCTTGCGAGGAACCAAGAAGTACCCCGTGGGGGCGTGTAAAGGGTTTGCAATGTCTTTGTTGATGTTATCCCAATTAAGGAAGCCTTGTTAGCACAGGTTCTGTTTAGGCTCGGTCTTCCCTTTCCAACCTCGTGTAATGCCCCAGACACACCCGCCGGTGGTCATTACTCCTGGCGGGATCTAGACTGGCCCGACAGATCAATACTAGTCTTTTCTGCGCACTTTGTCCTCACTTGTGCGCACCCGGGAGCAACTTCCCGGTCGGCCACCCATCCCGACACTACTCCAAGCACAGCACGCTTAACTTTGGAGTTCTGTCCGAATGGCCTCCTAGAAAAGAAGGAATTCCTTATTCATATGAGTAGTATATCATCCCTAATAAGCCAGGCCATCACATACACCCCCACTCAGAGGAACCGACGTCCACGTCGGGCCACAGGAACGTTCCCTCTTAGCACATATGTTTGTGCATCCAGTCCGGTACATGTACCATGCCGTGTGCCACGACGGGTCACAAATGTTATGAACAACATGACCGCGCACCTGACTGCAAACATCCGTGTAACCGCGAGGGTTGGCTCTGATACCAACTTGTAACGCCCCAGACACACCCGCCGGTGGTCGTTACTCTTGGCGGGATCTAGACTAGCCCCACAGATCAATACTAGTCTTTTCTGCGCACTTTGTCCTCACTCGTGCACACCCGGGAGCAACTTCCCGGTCGGTCACCCATCCTGACACTACTCCAAGCTAACCACACTTAACTTTGGAGTTCTGTCCGAATGGGCTCCTGGAAAAGAAGGAATTCCTTATTGATCTGAGTAGTCTATCATCCCTAATAAGCTAGGCCATCACACCTCGTGACAACTTGTTGCTCTACGCTGACATGTCTCGGTCCCCAAGCAAGCTTCAGTCGTCGCTGGTATGCCAGGTCGCGTGCCGTGGTCAAGGCCAGGAGGTGAGCGGCCCGATGTCCAGTAAGAGCCTCTGAGGCGCGATGCTTAGGGGTTCCCCTTTAGCGCTCAAGCATCTATGGTAAGATAAGAAAGGGAGGCGACGTTACCGCAACATGGCTGTGGCGAGCATGTCCCCTAGATCCCAACGATTAGCTGATATGAGCTCATCACTTATTTTGGCGGTCCGGGGTCGATTCTTTGTGATGTGTCAGACCGGTGCACGATCATCCGCAACATAGCTAGGACAGGCTCAAACGAGTCCTTCCCCTTCAATGCTGTCCTTTGTGCTCTACGTCCTCAGGTCCCGTCCCTCGAGCAAGCTCAGCCGCCGCTGGTATGCCAGGTCGCGTGCCGTGGTCAAGGCCAGGGGGTGAGGGTTGGAGAGCCAGTAAGAGCCCTTGAGTCTTGATGCTCAGGAGCCCCCATTTAACGTGCAAGCGGATTACTTGGAAGAGGTGGGAGCTCACGGTGCCGCATGGTGCTATCCTCATGAGATCCCTGCAAGCCAGCACAAGGTAGAACATGATCTGCCGTTATGGTTGCCAGCCTGCCGCTGGTTGCTCTGCAAGGGGATGAAGGCACTGAGGGCCTGGTGAGGTGACGTGCGCGAGGCGTGCCGCGGGCCAGCGCTCGAACGCTCAGGTTTATCGACGTGGTAGGGACAGACCCATGCACCAGCGCCGTGCCAGCGTGCTGAGGCCCCATGGGAGCCGACGATTGAGCAGGTAGTAATCATAGATAGCTCGAACATGAGAGTAGCAGGCTTAAGCGAGTGCATGACAGATATGTGTCACTGGGTCAGGCCCAAGCGACTTGGGGACGACGCAGCCTGAGGGGCGCCCCCAACAAGGTAAGCTAAAGACAGAAGAAAATGGGTACATGCCACAGGGACGGACCCACGCAGCTTGGGAATAACGCAGCCCGAGGGGCGCTCCCAGCTGAATGACTTGGAAAGATGTCACCTGGTCATGTTGACAAAGGAGAGTTGAAGCAGCTGAAGGTGTACGGCGAAGGGGTTGCTCCTCACGAGTCTCCGGAGCTCTGAGCCTCGGGAGGCTCTGGGCTCCGGTGGTTCCTTAAGGACCGTCTCCATATCCTGAAGGACGGCGTGGTGTCTGGCTTCCTGATCCGCTAGGATGCGCCGCAAGTTGCGTTGGTAGGCGGACGATACACTTGGCAGGCCAAAGGGCATGCGAATGTAGCTGTGCGGTGGGCCCTCACAGCGTCCCATGCGCAAAGGACAGATAAGCTCCTGAGAAGTGGCCCTGTTGAGCCCTGGAATGTCGATGCAAACAAGCAGCTCGGCATCCTCGCCTGGATGGGAAACTACGTCTCGTGAGCGGCAGTCGTCGCGCATGGCCCTTGCATCTTGCATCTCGGGTCGTCTTGGTGATGAAATCCTAAACGGTGGGCGATCCTCGCCCTGTGCCCTCCTGAGGGAAACGTGCCGCGAAGCACGCGTCCAAGTGGTGCCTAAGCGCCTCCCTCGTGATGTGGGCAAAGTCTGAGGCCTTCAAGAAGAAAGCCCCCAAGCCTTGCCTGAGAAGGGCGCTGGGCACGCCTTCCTATGCGATGGAGGGAGACGTCCCTGGAGCGGGCGCTGATCCTGACAAGACTCCGGCCGTGGCGTCACCCTCCTGAGGTCCTGCGTATCGTAGCTGCTTCTTCTTCTTGGGGATGGCCTCAGGAGGACCCTCACCCTTGCTGTCGGGGTTGTTGATTGCTGCAGCTTGGAAGGCATGCTCAAGGGAGCACACTGCATCTTTCTTTTCACATGGGACCGAGACGATCCCGCTGCTTCCCGGCATCTTGAGGACATTGCAGCCGTGATGGGTCACTGCTATGAACTTGGCCAGGGCTAGATACCCGAGGATGGCGTTGTACGGCAGACGGATGTGTGCGACGTCGGAGTCGATGAGCTCGGTGCGGTAGTTCTTGCATTCACCAAAGGTGACAGGGAGGCGAACCTGCCCTATCGGTGTGGTGGAACCGTCGGTCACTCCTGAGAAAGGGTTGGTGAGCTGAAGCTGGTCATACGGCACTTGGAGGCTGTTGAACGTGTCGACGGACAGGACGTTGAGACCTGCACCACCATCGATATGGGTCTTGGTAACTTGCATGTTGCTGATGATTGGGGAGCAGAGCATCGGGAGGGTGCCAGTGGTAGCTGCGCACTTGAGATGGTCTGCCGAGTTGAACGTAATGGGGCACTAGGACCATCTGAGCAGGCCCGTGGCTTCGATCTTGGTTAGGACTGCATTCACTTCACGAGCAAACTGCTTGAAGATACGCTGCGAGGCTGGGACCTGGGCTCCTCCCAAGATGCAGGTGATAGCACGTGGTTCATGGAAGCCCCCAGCCCCCTCATCCTGATGGTGTTCGTCATTCCTTCTTGGTGGTGGTGGCAGCGGAGGGAGCTTGGCGTTTCCTTGAGGACGATCCTCACGAGGCTGATCCCTCCAAGCGCCCTCGTGAGGTTGATCCTGCCAGTGGTCCTCGCGAGGTCGATTGTGCCACTCCTGGCGCGGGCCACGGTCGTCCCAGCGTCCGCCACCACGCCCTCCTCCTCGGCCGTATCCCCGGTCGCCGTGCTTGGGGCATTGACCGAAGAGCCCTTAGCGAATGGCTCTGAGCTCTTGACAGTCGCTGGTGTTGTGGGTGTTCAGGTTGTGGAAGGCGCAGAATGGACGGCTGCCCTTGGATGACTCTGGTTGGTCTCTGCCACGCTTGGTGTCTGGTTCCGCTGCGAGCACAGCTGCTCCCTTGCGCTTCACGTCCTTGGCCTTGGCCTTCTTCTCCTCTGGGTCCATAGCAGGAAGCTCGTGGAGGGAGAGGCGCCCCTCCTCAGCTCTAGCACACTTGGTCGTGATGTTGAACAGCTCCAGGGTCGTGCACAACTCTTCATGGATGGCGAGCTCCTCCTTCATCTTGACGTCGCGGACGCCATCAAAGAACGTAGAGATGATGGCTTCGTCGGTCACCTTGGGGATCTTGATCCGCGCACTATTGAAGCACTGAATGTACTTCTGCAGGGTCTCTCCTAGTTGTTTCTTGATGCGGCACAGGTCGCCCGCGACCGGGGGGCGGTCGTGAGTGCCCTGGGAGTTGGCGGTGAAGCAGGTGCGCATTTCGTCCCAGGAGGAGATTTAGCCTAGAGGCAGGTTCAGGAGCTAGGAACGGGTGCCTTCCTTGAGAGCCATGGGAAACCAGTTTGCCATGACCTTCTCATCACCATTGGCCGCTTCGATGCTCAGCTCATAGAGTCGCAAGAACTCTTCAGGGTCGGGGGTGCCATCGTAGCAAGGAGGTAGATCTGGCTTGAACTTCCCCGACCAGGCGACGCTCCGCAGCTCGGGGGTGAAGGCGTGACAACTAGCTATGGTCACCGGGACCCGCCTTGGGGGTGGAGCTTGGTCTTGATGGGGTCCGTGCCCTGCCGCAGCAGGTGGCGCGCGGGCTTGCTGCAGCAGCTGTTCTTGACACGGTAGTGCGAGGAGCAGCGGAGCGTTTTGTTGAGGCTGAGGGACTGCTTGACAGCTTGTCTCTTCACGCGCGGGCGCCAGACGCGGCGAGTCGCGTCGCGGAGCCGCACGACTTGGCGCCAGGGCACCGTCTTCGGGCTGAGGTTGCGGAGGCGCTCCATGAGCTACGTCACCCATAGCTGGCAGAGGGCGAGGCGGATAGAGGGACGGCAGAGGGGAGTGTCGGCGTTTTGGGAATGGGGGTCCCCAGACTTGCCTGCCTGTGGCCTGCGGCGTGGCTCAAAAGGGGGCCCAGCGCGGCCCATCTTCACCAACACAAACCCAAGACCCTCGCGAGGGGCCATGCCTCGCGGGGCAGACGACGCGGAGCTTCCTCAGGCACGGCCTCGTCAGGCTGGCTCACGAGGAGGCAGAGAGATCAAGGCGGGGTACCTCACGAGGTGCCCGTGACGCAAGCCATGACGACCGAGGGCGCCAGGCGGGTGCCAGCCCGCGCAGTATCCTCCTTTCCTCTTTGGTGCAAAGGGGGCAAGCGCAGCCACGGAGTACCGAGGCATCAGGAAAAGGTTGCCATTTCGGTGCAACGAGACCAAGACCAGGAGGACTATGAGATGGAGGTCACCGTGGAGCCCAAGACGGCATCATCACCAGAGCTTTGCGCAGGCGAAGACTACTTTTGTCAGGATAGCTAGTACTAGCTGTCCCCCTTCAAATTAGCCCGCCATTGTTGGTTCTCTTCCCGCTCGGTATTTGGGAAGAGGACCAGGGCCCCTATAAATAGGACCGGACACCCGCTAGACAGGGGAGAGAGGACCGAGGGCAAAAAGAAAGAAAGAAAGAGAGAGAGAGAGAGAGAGAGAGAGAGAGAAGGGCGACTGAGCTCCTCCCAGCAGTTCATCGCCCCAGCCAAGAACAGACCCTCACGAGGCTGTTCTTTCTTGTATTGTTCATCATCATCAGCCCAAGAGGCAATCCACCACACCACACACTGGAGTAGGGTATTACACCACAACGGTGGCCCGAACCAGTATAAACCCTGTGTCTCTTGTGTTGTTCTTTCCTTAGTTTAGATCCTAGCAAGGCGGAGGGGTGCAGGTAGGTAGGAAACGAAAGCTCCGCACGCACCCCAGTGTTCGAACCTCAAGGGTCTGCCGCAACCCGAAATCCAACATTTGGCGCGCTAGGTAGGGGTGCGCCGGGATTCATCTTCCACCACCCCGTTCTCCTCCGACCATCACGCCCATGTCTGACGCTCGTTGGGCCCGCACCGAGCGCCGAGCCGCGCTCGCTTCCAGCGTCGCCCAGACAGCCCCTGTCGGCGGGCTCCCTCGCCATTCCCCGTCACCTGCCGTCAACGCTACCATCGGCCCGGCGGGGGACGAGCGGCAAGCATGGTCCCAGCATCCGTCTGTGCGGCAAGATGGCCGCACCGCAACTCCCTCGCTCACCCCAGCTGGTTCTTCGTCCCGCACGCTCCGCGCGCCCATGGAGGCTCGAACTGCACTCATCGCGGCGAATGAGCTCCTGCGCTACTGGCCCGTCGACAATGTCTACGAAGAATGGCTCGACGCGTCGCCGAGCTCGTCCGCGCCGCAGGGGCCTCTCTTGCGCCGTCCGTTCCGCTGCACCGCACCCCGCCCCACGCGGGCCATGAAGCTCCGGCGGCGCCCCGACCGCCTCCTCCTCAGGAAGGCACCATGGATCCAAGGCGCGTGGCCCCTGGGCGGAACCCGCTCCGAAAGGCGCCAGCGCAGCAAGAGCAGAGCTGTCAAGAAGTCCTTCACCCGCAAGAAGCTGCCCGGGCGCTCCCTACTCCAGCACGTCGCGACCATGCTCCTGCTCCTGCGCGTCAAGACCCCGCGCTGCACCCAGCTGCAGCGCGTGGGGACATGCAAGACCAAGCTCCCCGTCATCCAAGGCCTCCAGTGGCCACAGCAGGCTGCCGTGCCTTCACCGCCGAGCTACGCAGCGTCGCATGGCCCGGCAAGTTCAAGCTAGACTTGCCTCCTCGCTACGACGGCACGGCTGACCCTGCAGAGTCCCTCCAGCTCTACGAGATGGGCATCAAAGCTGCCAACGGAGATGAGAAGGTCATGGCGAACTGGTTCCCCATGGCACTCAAGGACGGGGCCCGCACCTGGCTCCTGAACCTGGCTCCAGGCACAATCTCCTCCTGGGACGAGATGCGCACCCGCTTCATCGCCAACTTCCAAGGCACTCGCGACCGGCCACCCGCCGTAAGCAACATGCGCCGCATCAAGCAACAGCCCGGGGAGACCCTGCAGAAGTACATCCAGCGCTTCAACAACGCGCGCCTCAAGATTCCCAAGGTGACCGAGGAGGCCATCATCTCGGCCTTCTCCGACGGTATGCGCGACATCAAGATGAAGGAGGAGCCGGTGATGCATGAAGACCTGTGCACCTCCTTTGAGCTGTTCAACCTGGCAACCAAGTGCGCCAGGGCCGAGGAAGGGCATCTCTCCCTCCTTGAGCTGCCTGCCACAGACCCAGAAGAGAAGAAGCCCAAGACCAAGGATGTGAAGCGCAAGGGGGCTACCGTGCTCGCGACAGAACCAGACACCAAGCGAGGCAGAGATCAGCCCGAACCTTCCAAGGGCGGCCGGTACTGTGTGTACCACGACCTCCACACCCACAACACCAACGAATGTCAAGAGCTCCGAGCCATGCGAGAAGGAAGGATTGGCCGTCGCCCTGACCATAGAGACCGGGGCTACGGCCGAGGAGGAGGAAGGAACGCAGGACGCTGGGAAGACCGTGGCCCACGCCAAGGGTGGCGCAACCAACCTCACGAGGATCGCTGGCAAGACCCGCCTCGCGAGGGAGGCTAGAGGGATCAGCCTTGCAAGGGGGACTGGAGGGATCAGACTCGCAAGGATCGCCCGCAAGGTAACGCAGGCCTCCCACCGCTGCCGCCGCAGCCAAGAAGAAACAAAGACCGCCACCAGGATGAGGGGGCTGGGGGCTTCCAAGAGCCGCATGCGATCGCCTGCATCTTGGGCGGGGCACAAGCCCCGGCCTCTCAGCGCATCTTCAAGCAGTTCGCCTGCAAAGTGAACGCAGTCCTCCCCAGGCTCGAAGCCACGCGCCCTCTCACGTGGTCGGCGTGCGCCATCACATTCAGCTCGGCAGATCAGCTCAAGTGTGCGGCTATAGCCGGAGTCCTCCCGATGCTTTGTTCCCCAATCATCAGCAACGTGGTGGTCACCAAGACCCTCATCAATGGCGGGGCAGGGCTCAACATCCTGTCCATGGAAACATTCAACAACCTCCAAGTGCCCTACAGCCAGCTTCAGCCAACCTAGCCTTTCTCCGGTATCACCGACGGCTCCACGGTCCCGATTGGGCATGCCCGCCTCCGTGTCACCTTCGGGGCACGCGACAACTACCGCACCGAGCTCATCAACTTCGATGTCGCTCACATTCGCCTGCCGTACAACGCCATCCTTGGGTACCCAGCGCAAGCCAAGTTCATGGCCGTAACTCACCACGGCTACAATGTCCTCAAGATGCCAGGAAGTGGCGGAGTCATCATGGTACCCTGTGAAGAGAAGGACGTGGTGTGTTCCCTGGAACGAGCCTTTCAGGCCGTGTCACTGGAAGACCCGGATCGTGGAAGCAGGAGGCCTCCCGAGACCGCCCCTAAGAAGAAGAAGACATCGTCCGGCCCGACCACTCAGGAGGCAGGCCCCTCTGGGCCCGTGCCTGCCCAGGGGGAACCTCCTTCCATCGCATAGGAAAGCGCGCCCAGCGCCCTCCTCAGGCAGGGCTTGTGGGCTCTCCCCTGGAGGGCCACCGACCTAGCTAGGGTCACGAGGGAGGCGCTTGGGCACCACATGGAGGCATGTTTCGAAGCATGTTTCCCTCAAGAAGGAGCAAGGCAAGGAGATCCAGACCCTCAGGAGTTCATCAGCAAGGTCATTCAGGAGCTACAGGAGTCAAGAGTCATGAAAGGCGGCCGCCGCCTACCAGCAGTGGCTCCCCATTCCAGGCGAGGATGGTGGGCTGGGCGTCTGCATCGACATACCAAGGCTCAACCGAGTCGCCTCTCTGGAGCGCCTCTGGCCCTCACGAGTGGGGCGCTACGGAGGCCCACCCCACAACTACGTTCGCATGCCTTACGGCCTGCCAAGCGCGGCTGACGTGTACCAGCGCCTCATGAGGGGCAGCATGGAGGCATGAGAGGCCAGGCGTTCTGCTGCCCTGGCAGCGATGGAGATGGCCCGCGAGGAGCCACCAGCGCCTCCGGAGCCTCCCGAGGCCCCTGGGCCTGGGGGCTCGTGAGGATCGGCTCCCGCAGCCCACCAAGCCTGCTACATCAACGCTCCTTCATCCTCAACATCATCGGGTAACACCTTTCTAGTTTTACTTCCAGCTGGGAGCACCCCCCAGGGCTGCATTATTCCCAGGCCGCGTGGGTCCGTCTCTGCGGCGTGTATCCCTTTTTTTATTCCATGTTGTTAGCTTACCTTGTTGGGGGCGCCCCTCAGGCTGCATGATCCCGAAGCCGCTCGGGCCAGGCCCAGTGGCATGTATCCCATTTGCGTTTATTTCCGATTATGCGTTAGACCCACCATGCTTGATTATTTGATGCCGGTCCACGGCACCTCTTCTTCTCCATGCCGACCACTTTCACGTTAAAGGGGGGGGGTACCTGAGCATCGCGACTCAGGGCTCTTACTAGCTCTCCAGCCCTCACCCTCTGGCCTTGTCCATGGCATCGCGACCTGACATACCAGCGACGGCTGAGACCAGCTTGAGGGCCGGGACCCGAGGATGTAGAGTGCCGACATCTAACCAAATTTGTAGGAACGCATCACAAGATAAGGCCCAGTGCCAGGCGCAAGCCACCTAGAGGTAGGGCCCCGTGAGTCCCGCGCTGGCTCACGGGTACCCGGATACACCTCGCCAGGCCCTACCGTGCCAGCCACATGTCAGGGCGGGGTTGTACACGCCCCGGGGGCTCCTCCCGGAGGGGGCCCCCTCCCACGTACCAGTGGAAGCACCATGCTCCGTGCTGGCTGACGACACTGCCGAGGAGCGGCTATGCCCGTACACATACGGTAGCACTATGCTCCGCGCTGGTGATAAACAACTGAGGGTGGCCCCCGGGCCGCATCAACCTCAGGGAGCCCAGGGCTCAGTGTCTAGCCTCATCGTAATGCCTCCCCTCGGGAGTGCCGTGCGAGGGGGCTGGGCACGGGGGCTGCGCCTGGGTCACACCCAGACGCACGCCGCCCAGCCAGGTCCCCCCGGGCCTGGTTCGTCGCGCGTCTCTCCCCGAGCGGAGCCAAGGTACGAAGGCCGTTTGAGCGTCAAGGGGGACTCCTGAGCATCGCGACTCAGGAGCCTAACTGGTCACGTAGCCCCTCACTCTGTGGCCCCGTCCTGGTTTCCGGTCGGGACCAGCGCTGGGTGAGGCACGCGCACGGCCGGGCTCTGCAGACGTAGAACGGTAGATCCACCCGCATCACACCTCCCTACTTGCTGTTCGTGCGCCAAGGGGGACTCCTGAGCATCGCGACTCAGGAGCCTAACTTGTCACGTAGCCCCTCACTCCTTTGGTCCCGTCCTGGTTTCCGGTCGGGGCTAATGCTGGGTGAGGTATGCGCGGGGCCGGGCTCTGCCAGCGTAGAACATAAGAAAGTAGGAAGGAAAAGCGTAAATTCAAGGAATTCAAAAGCAAATATTACAGTTCACACTGTTATCTCGATACCAAACGCAAGTTTAAACGCCTCCTCGAGGCACGATACATGTGCAGGAATTCAAAGCAGGACATGATCCACAGCGGAGCCACTTGTCGGCGGTGGAGCAGCGCGGAGTGGCTTCGCCTCATGGAGCAGCGGGGTCGGCAGCGCCTTGCCTCAGCTTGGTGCCGAAGGCCCGGAACTTCCCCAACAGAACCTCCACGCGACCCTTCACGACCTCGGCAGTGGCAGCGACAATCTCGCCGCTTACTGGCTCCAGCAGGCCGTCGAGGTCGACGTCGGGATCGCGAAGGTAGATGTGGGTGAGCACCCGCGTCAGTGCTGCAGAAGACAGGACACGCGCCTCGGCCTCTGCCATGGGGCCAAGGCCAAGGGCGACATCTTCAAGAGCGCGAACCAGGAAGGGAAGCAGCTTGGTGCGACCGTCCTCGGAGCCAGCCAATGGGCTCTCTAGGCCACTGTCGTAAAGCGTTCTCAGTGAGGAGCGAGCCTTCGCCTGCATCTCTGTGAAGGCCACGCGGTCCTCGGCAAGAACCAGGGCCTTGTAGTGCAGCTCAGCCTTCCTCGCCCTCAACTCCTGCTCCAGCGCGCCTAGGCGGTCGCCGCGCTTCCTGTGCTTGACCTCCCTCTCCGTGATGGCCGCCTCGTGAGCCTTCACACCTTCTTCCTGCTCTAGGCGAAGGCGGACCTCTTTCGCGAGTTGGTCCCGCAGGCCCTGCAACTCGTCCTCCAATGCCTTGCAGCGACCGCGGACGACGACCACCTCCCCCAGAGCTGCGTCACGAGCAGCCTTCGCCTCAAGGACGGCCTGCTTCTCCTCATCGCATGCCGTCGAGGCCTGGACCAGCGCCGCCCGAATCGAAGTGTCGGAGCGAACCCATCCTGAAGCCAGCTCCAAGCGCCCAGCCACCAAGCGGGGGTCGACGCCAAGAAGATCCTGCCGCAGTCGGTCCAGCTCAGCAACAGCACGATCCAGAACGGCAGAAGGAGTTGGAGAGACAGCAGCCAATGGAGTAGGAGGAGAAGGCGGTAGCACAGCTGCAGCATCCTAAGGCGGAGTTTGCCGCGCCCCGACAGCTGTGGTGGAGGCGGAAGGCGAGAGCACCTCGGGAGCCACTTGGGCCGTGGGGGCTGAGCTTGCCCCAGCCGGCTTAGCCAGGCCTCGCGAGGACGACCGGGCAGGAGAAGCCTGTGCGTTGCGGTCACCCTCCTTCGCGGGCAGAGGAGCTGCCACGGATGGAACCTCAGGAGCCCCCTTCGGCTTCTTTGCTGTGGGCGCCAGCCTATCCAAGAGATGCGGACATCAAGCCTTAGCAGCAGAGCAAGAGATAAAGACAGGAATCGAATGCTTATGGGTCGTCGCCAGCGAGCTCAAGCGGCCTCCGGCCAAATTTGAAGCATCAAAGCTGGCTGGAAGGGTCAGCCTCGGGAAGCTTGGAAGCGGAAGGTGCGATCCGCCCCAGGGTCGGGGTAGGCCCGCGGGAGATCAGCCCGGTCCTGTCCTTCTTCGGGATCGGGGGCAAGCTCCCGCCATCCTGCTCGTCGTCATCCTCGTCGTCAACCTCGTCGTCATCGCTCGGAGAGAGGCGGAGAACGCGGGACCTGCGTCGGGGGAGGGGAGCTCTCGACTCTCTGTCAGTCGCCTCGGAGTCAGGCCCTCTTTCCTGCTCCCCTCCTTCCTCCTCTTCACTGGAGTCATCGGAGGGCACGTCCACCGGTTCCTCGGGAGTTTCCATGGGCATGAGCCCATCCCCGTTGAAGGCGGGCATGGACTCCACTACCTGCTCCCAGTCGTCGCGGAGGAACAAGGGCGTAGGAGCACCCTCCAACCTCGCCACATCACCCCCGACCAGAGATTGGAGGACCGCAGCCAGATCACCGTCGGCTAAGGCCGCGGGGCTCGGACGGGGCCTCCACATCGGAAGTGAGTACTGCCGAAGCGGAGCCAGCTGGTGCTCCAGGAATTCCCTCAGTAGCAACGCGCCGGTCAGCTTCGCCGCCGCCATATTGGCCGGCCTCAGATCCGCGTCCATCTTCTCCAACATCAGCTTCGCGCGGGGGTCCGTGAGCTCCGCTCGAGCCCAATTGCTGGAGCTCGTGGGCTGCTCCATTGGCAAGATCAGCCGAGGGTGGATGCGCCCAGCATCCACCAAGACCCACTTGCTCCTGAAGCCCTCAATCCTTTTCCCGAGGTTCGAAATGGCAATGGCGCCACCGTACGCGACGAAGCTCGCGCACGCGGAAGCAGTACCGCGAGCGGTCCGAAGGTAGAAGTAGTGGCGCAGCAAGGCCACTAAGGGCTGCACCCCTACGTGAGCCTCACAGTAAGAGGCGAAGATTTCCAAGAGAAGGATGGAGTTGGGGTGGAGATGCAAGGCTTGCAGCTTATAGTGGCGGAGGACAGAGAAGAAGAACTCGGAGAAGGGAGGCACCAGGCCAGCAGCAATGGCACTTACGAAGAGCGGATAGAAGGTGCTCCCTTGACCCTCACGGGTGGCGGAGCCGGCTTTAAACATCTTTGCCCCGTTGACGCCCTGCACCGTCGCCATCCAGCGCAACCGGGCAAGGCTCGCCTCCGACACGTTCGGCGGGTCCAGGGCGTACGAGTACCAAGCTACGGCCGGGGGCTGGCGAGGCGCCATGGCTTCCTAGGTCACACGGTCGGAGCGGATCTGGAAATTTGGAGGAAGGAAGGAGAGGCGAAAGAAAGGGGATCTGAGCAGCAACCGGGGAAAGCAAGGAGCAAAGCCTAGGTGGGTGCTGCTCCTTAATCAACTCGCGCAGTTGCTAAGGCACCCACGTCAAATCAGCCGCCACGCGACGCCCAAGGCCGCAGACTGTTAGGGCCCGTGGCGCTTCGCTCTTGCCCTTCCGCCTCCCTGCACGGCCAAGTCCGAGCGCGCCTTGGGCCCGGGGGCTACTGTCGGTGTTCTGGGAACGGGGGTCCCCAGACTTGCCTGCCTGCGGCCTGTGGCGTGGCTCAAAAGGGGGCCCAGCACGGCCCATCTTCCCCAACACAAACCCAAGACCCTCGCGAGGGGCCAAGCCTCGCGGGGCGGACGATGCAGAGCTTCCTTAGGCACGGCCTCGTCAGGCTGGCTCACGAGGAGGCGGAGAGATCAAGGCGGGGTACCTCACAAGGTGCCCGTGACGCAAGCCATGATGACCGAGGGCACCAGGCGGGTGCCAGACCGCGCAGTGTCCTCCTTTCCTCTTTGGTGCAAAGGGGCAAGCGCAGCCGCGGAGTACCGAGGCATTAGGCAAAGGTTTCCATTTCGGTGCAACGAGACCAAGACCAGGAGGACTATGAGACGGAGGTCACCGTGGAGCCCAAGACGACGTCATCACCAGAGCTTTGCGCAGGTGAAGACTACTTTTGTTAGGATAGCTAGTACTAGTTGTCCCCCTTCAAATTAGCCCTCCATTGTTGGCTCCCTTCCTGCTCGGTATTTGGGAAGAGGACCAGGGCCCCTATAAATAGGACCGGCCAGCCGCTAGACAGGGGAGAGAGGACCGAGGGCAAAAAGAAAGAGAGAGAGAGAGAGAGAGAGAGAGAGAGAGAGAGAAGGGCGACTGAGCTCCTCCTAGCAGTTCATCGCCCCAGCCAAGAACAGACCCTCGCGAGGCTGTTCTTCCTTGTATTGTTCATCATCATCAGCCCAAGAGGCAATCCACCACACCACACACTGGAGTAGGGTATTACACCACAACGGTGGCCCGAACCAGTATAAACCCTGTGTCTCTTGTGTTGTTCTTTCCTTAGTTTAGATCCTAGCAAGGCGGAGGGGTGCAGGTAGGTAGGAGACGAAAGCTCCGCGCGCACCCCAGTGTTCGAACCTCAAGGGTCTGCCAGAACCCGAAATCCGACAAGGAGCCCCATACGGTTCGGACAAGCTCAGCGATGCGGTCGAGCCAGTCCTCGTAGAGGTCATCGACTGGACGGTAGCCCAGGAGCTCTTACGCCATGAGGAGCGCAGCCCGTGCATCCATGGGAGGGCGACATGCTTGGGAAGAAGAACCGGTCGGGGTCAGCGACGGAGTGGCGGTGCGGCCGTCCCGCCGCACCGAGGGATGCAACGAGGATGCTTGCTGCTCGTTCCCCGCCGGGCCGGTGGCGGCGTTGGCAGCTGGCGACGGGGAACGATGAGGCGGCCCGCCGATGAGAGCCGTCTGAGCAACATGGGCGGCGAGGGCAGCCCGGCGCTCGGCATGAGTGCGGCGCGCGTCTTCCATGAAGACGGCGAAGCAACGGCGCACGGAGTGATGGAAGGAAGCTTCGGCGCACCCCTACCTGGCATGCCAGATGTTGGATCACAGGTTCCGGGAAACCCTTGAGGTTCGAACACTTGGGTGTGCGTGAAGGCTTTCTCCCTATCGATCCACGCCCTAGCTCTCTAACATCTCGTAGATGAACTCAATGAACTCACAACACAGAAAGTCACAAAATCTATACTAGTTCAGGGTACCATTGTGGTGTAATACCCTACTTCAGTGTGGTGGTGGTAGATTGCCTCTTGGGCCGATGAAGAACTGTTACAAGGGGAAGAACAACCTCCTGAGGTTGAGGTGTTCTTGTGCTTGGTGGACTTGTGATCAGGCCGATCCTCACTTGTCTCTCATCCCCTTGTGCTCTCTCTTCTCCTCCCTTTCACTATGGAGGCTAGTTCTACTTATATAGGCCCTAGTCCCCTCCCCAAATATTGAGCGGGAAGGGAGCCAACAACGGCCAATTCGAAAGGGGACAACTAGTACAAGTTATCCTGACAAAAGGTGGTCTTCCCTACCAAAGGCTCTAGGGTGACGCCGTCTTGGGCTTCATGGTGACCTCCGTCCTGCCGTCCTTCTGGTCTTGGTCTCGTTGCACCAATAAGGAAACCTTTGCCTGATGCCTCGGTACTCCGCGCCTGCGCTTGCCCCCTTGACACAAAAGAGGAAACAAGGACACTACGCTGGCGCCCGCCTCGCACCCACCTGGTCTCGATCGTCATGGCTCACATCATGAGGACCTCGTGAGGTTTGCCCTGCCTTGATCTCTCTGCCCCTCGTGAGCCTGCCCGGCGAGGCCGCTCCTGAGGAGGTCTTAAGTCGTCCACCTCGCGAGGCTTGTCCCCTCGCGAGGGTCTTGAATGCCTTGTCGATGAAGACGGGCCGTATAGACCTGCCAGCCCAACCACGCCGTGGGCCATAGGCAGGCAAGTCTGAAGACCCCCGTTCCTAGGACGCCGACACGGACGCCACCTTTTTCTTCCGGGCCCAGGAGGGGTACGCAACGGAGAAGCTTTTATGGTCGCAATTTGTAGGGGAAGAGCGTCCTGCACTGTTAACTGACCAGATGGCACAGTGGGTGAAGCTGCATAAGATGTACAGTGCGGCCATGAAGGACGTCATAGTCTGGTTGTGGCCGATCGAGGCCATTCCGGACATCTACTTCAGCCTTGTGCGGCGTCTCGTCGATGGTCTGCCCCGAATTGACGCGCGGGGCAGCAGTTGAGGTGGTCCTGCTTAGAAGGAGCGTGAATGGCCTTCGCCCGTGTTAAAATGCACTAGGTGAAAATGAAGGCCGAAAAGGTGGCAGTTGAGGGTCCGCCCGAAAGCAAGGTCCATCACGCACCGGAGCGCTATTTTGAGGACGTACTAAAAGGTGCTCGCCTTGTAGAAGGGCAATGCTGTAAGGATGTAGTGTTCGAATGAATGAGTCCAAACTGTTCGGGAATTTGTATTAAGCACTATGTCTTTTGTAATATATTCCTTCCTTTAGGAAGAGTTTTATCCTCTTGTGTGGCCATTTTTTATATCTGAGAGTTCCTAGTCGTCGGCTTCAACCCCCATATAGATACTACCAGGGTGTTCTGAATTGCACACGAATACACTTAACCCAACATCTTGGTCCATGAAGGAGGTATCAGTGCGGCGAACCAGTCAATCAGACTATGTGCTTTTATTGCTCTCACTTAACCATAGGAGTTTGATGATGGGTCTATAGAGTAGCCCCTAGTATGTACGCGGCCATCCCGATGCGGATGCGTTGCGTATGTGACCGGGAAACAGTCCTTCGTGTAATATGGAAAAATCGCCAAAGATTGTAATAAGTCGCCGAGTGGCTGACCAGCTCTCACCACATCATGACAGTCAGTTTTTGGCTTTCTCTACTGAGGTGCTTTACCAGACGAACCAGAAACACAATAGGAGTAGTTCTCCCTTTACTACCCTAGCCGATCAAACAGAACGTAGGGTAGCAAACACAGGAGCCGGGTAACCCAACTATTGACCAAAGACATGATTCGAAGCTGATGCATATAGTGCCAAACTAGGGACGCCGAATTGTGCTTATGAGGTGTGCTGCTTGACGGGGCCGCTTTGTATTTCGGCCGCAATGGCCGCGGGATGCTCCTCAGTACGGAGGGAGTGTTCCGAGTTTCCGTTGATTTTAATGACACCACATAGACCGGGCATCTTGAGATTTAGATAGGCATAGTGCAGAACCGCATTAAAGAGGGCGAAAGCGGTTCGTTCGAGCAGTGCATGATATCCGCTGCGGAAGGGGACAATATCGAAGATCAAGTCTTTGCTTTGGTAGTTGTCCGGCAAACCAAAGACGACTTCCAGTGTGATTGAGCCCGTGAAGCGGGCCTCTACACCGGGTATTACTCCTTTGAAGGTAGTTTTAGTAGGCTTGATTCTTGACGGATGACTGCCCATTTTGCGGGCAGTGTCTTGATAAAGTAGATTGAGACTGCTGCCACCGTCCATGAGGCCTTGCGAGAGGTGGAATCCCTTGATGATTGGATCAAGGACTACAGCTGCCGAACCTCCATGACGGATGTTGGTTGGGTGGTCCTTTCGATCTAAAGTGATCGGACAAGCTGACCATGGGTTGAATTTTGGGGCGACCAGCTCTATGGCATAGACGTCCCGTAATGCATGCTTGTGCTCCTTCTTAGGGATATGTGTGACATATATCATGGTCACTGTTTTTACCTTGGGGAAAATTGCTTATGTCCCCCCCTGTTTAGTTGACGAGGCTCTTGGTCGTCGTCGCTGGGCGGCCCCTTTCCCCTAGTGTTCGGCGTTGATTTTGCTGGCCTGTTTAAAGACCAAACAATTCCTATTGGTGTGATTGGTGGGATTATCGGGGGTGCCACGAATCTGGCAAGGCCAATCAAGTATTCGGTCTAAACTGGATGGGCCATCTTTGTTTGCCTTGAATGGCTTCTTCCATTGACCGGGTTTGAAGCCACTGAATCCGGCGTTAACCGCCGTGTCTTGGGTTCCTTCATTATTGTTTCGATGCTTTTGTTTGTCACTTTGAGGCTTGCCATTGTCGTCCCTAGTTTCGGAGGTGCCAAGGTCGCTCGTGCTGTTGCTTCTACGAGCAAGCCAGCTATCCTCTACCGCGCAAAAGGGGGTCATCAGTGCGGTAAGCGCGGCCATGGACTTCGGATTTTCTTGGGCGAGGTGTTGGGAGAGCCACTCATCTCGGACTCTATGTTTGAATGCCACGAGGGCTTTGGTGTCCGGACAATCCACAATCTTGTTCTTTTTTATTAGGAACCTCGTCCAGAGCTACCGGGCTAATTCCCCGGGTTGCTGAATTATATTACTAAGGTCATTGGCGTCTGGGGGCTGAACATAGGTACCTTGGAACTTGTCTCTAAATGCTTCCTCCAAGTCCTCCTAGCTACCGATAGAGTTTTCTGGTAGGCTGTTCAGCCAGTGCCATGCTGGCCCCTTGAGTTTTAGGGGGAGGTACTCGATGGCATGTAGATCATCACAGCGTGCCATGTGAATGTGGAGGAGAAACTCTTCAATCCATACTGTAGGATCTATTGTGCCATCATATGATTCGATGTTCACGGGTTTAAACCCTTCTGGGAACTGGTGCTCCATAACTTCATCGGTGAAGCATAGGGGGTGTGCGGCGCCTTTGTATCGGGCAACATCACGGCGTAGTACGGATGAAGTCCGTATGCGGTTTTCGGCCCAGGTGGGGCTGTGTTTGTCACGCCAGGCCTGATGGCTGTCTTCTCGCGCTTGGGCACACCCCCTTGATCCGTTGATTGACCTGGTTTGGCCGGATCTATTGTCCAGGTCCTGACGTAGGTCATAAGTGTATCCCCGAGATATTGTTTCTCCACTCTTATGGCGAGGTGGCGCGGGTTGGTGTTCGGCTTGAGTTGTTGTTCCGTCTCGGCCACGTGGTGGTCGGTCAGGTCCTCCAGCCGCGTTACGTGCGGGTGGTATGGGCTCCAGCGACTCATTGTCGAATTGGGGTAGCAGTTTACACATTGGATAACTCTTCATTTGGTGTTTGAGGCCATATTCTTCGACTGCCAGGACATTAGTCCATCTGTTGTTGAGCCGATCTTGGTTAGCTTGAACCTGCTGCTGCTTTTTTTTAGGCTTCTAGCAGTGGCTATTAGCTGGCTCTTAAAGTGCTCTTGTTCAAGGGGTTCCTCTGGCACGATGAAATCTTCGTCGCCGAGGCTCACGTCGTCCTCAGAGAGTGTTAGATAGTTGCTATCCTCGGAGCCTTCGTTCCTTGCTTAGTCGTCAGGGTCGACCTGCCCGTCCTCCCAATCATTCTGTTCGGATGTTGGTTCGATGGGGTCTTCTTGGTCTTCGGCGTTCTCCGAAGTGTCATCGTCTCCGGTGTCGGTATTGTTGTCCTTTCCGCGACGTGATTTAGAGCGGCGTCGTTGACTTCGACGCTTTGGTTGTATCTTAGGAGGTTCGTCCTCGACTGGATCTTTCTCATCATCGCCATCGCCCTCTTTAGGTGTGTCCACCATGTACACTTTGTATGAGGAAGTGGCCATCCAGCATCCGGTGAATGGTGGGTTTTAGGCATGTTCCTCTCTGGCATCGTCGTTCATACCGTCGATGCCTTCATAGGCCTAGTCGAGCATGTCGGTTAGGTCCTCGACAGTGGCTATTAAGTGGGTGGTGGGTGGGAAGTAAAATTCCCTATTTTCGGCCCCTAGTCTGGGATGGGTGCAATTTGGATGTGGTTGCTCTGGGATGGCGAGGGATCACATTAGGTCAAGAGCCTCATTTAACAACGAGGTTTGGATGGGGACCGCAGTTCCTTGGCCGAGCTCGCAAGACACGGACTGCGAGGGTTTGGAGCTAGTGTCCGGAGAAGAGTCCGGCTTTGTGATGGCTGCCGGTGGAGCTATCCTCTTCGGTTCTCCAGCGTTGAGCTCTATAGCCATAATAGTCTGGCGGCCTCTAGACTCCCGTCTCCGGACCTGGTGATGCACTCCTGGTCTAAGGCCGGAGCGGTGGTTGGAGCCGCGAACCCTTGGAAGATCAAGTCTCCTCGGATGTCGGCGATATAATTCAAATTTTCGAAACTGATCTGGTGACCAGGGGCGTAGCTGTCGATCTGCTCCAGGTGGCCAACCAAGTTGGCCCGCAGTGCAAAGCCGCCGAATCTGGCCAGGGAGAAAAATCTCCTTCCCGGTAGCATTGTTGTAGATGACACATGAAGCCATCGAGCTTTTCAATGACGACATAGTGGAACTCTCAATGAAAGCACCAATGTCGGTGTCAAAACCGACAGATCTCGGGTAGGGGGTCCCGAACTATGCATCTAAGGATCGAAGGTAACAGGAGACAGGGACACAGTTTTTACCCAGGTTCGGGCCCTCTTGATCGAGGTAATACCCTATGTCCTGCTTGATTGACTTTGATGAGTATAGGGGTTACAAGAGTTGATCTACCGCGGGATCGTAATGGCTAAACCCTAGATGTCTAGCATGTATGATTATGATTGCCTCTACGGACTAAACCCTCCGGTTTATATAGTCACCGGAGGGGACTAGGGTTGTACAAAGTCAGTTTATAGAAAAAGGAATCTTCACATTCGCATCCCAAGTTTGCCATCCACACAAAGGAGAGTCCCATCCGGACACGGGGAAAAGTCTTCCTTCTTGTATCTTCAGGGCCCATCAGTCCAGCCCACGTCACATAGCCCGGACGCCCGAGGACCCCCTAATCCAGGACTCCCTCAGCACCAGCCTATGCATCACCGGTGTGAGATGAGACGTCGATGACTTGTCCTGGCGACATGCCATAGTTAGTGAACTCCGTGTCCCCCCTGCTCAAGTCGATCGCGTCCTTGTCCTCGTCCTCAACGCCGCCCTAAACACTACAAAAAAATACACTTCCATGATGATACGTGTTTGTCATAGTAGGTCACGTTTTCTGTCATGCATGTACATCCATGACAAATTTATGACAGAATCAAGATAGTCATACATGTGCTGTCGTAGAAGTGTTCATGACATTGCCAAAATTATCATCACGGAAGTGTCCACTTCCATGACGATAAATCGCGCGTGACAGAAGTGCTTTCGTCAAGGGTGACCGAGACGTGGCATCCACCGTAACGGAACGCCCTTAAGCTATCGGGTCGGATTTTGGATCCGATAACCCGTTAACAGCCACGACCAATGCCGATTTTCCATGTGTAAAATTCTCATTGGCTGACGGATCCACGCGTCAGCTCCGCGTTGGCACAGGTGTCACTCATCCGACGGTCAAGATGGGCCTATGATATGTTGACACGTGGACCAGCCCAAAAGTGGCCCACAAAGTTTAAATGGACCGGCCCAACCGAAGGCCCATAAGATTTAGCGGACCATAATGGGCCGGCCTAGCTAAAGCCCACAGAATTTAGCGGACCATAATGGGTCGGCCCAGCTAAAGGCCCACACAATTTTGCAGACCATAATGGGCCGGCCCAGCTAAAGGTCCACAAGATTCTACAGACCATAATGGGCCGGCCCAGCTAAAGGCCCAACATTCTCTGTCAAATCGGCCCGTTAACGGCCTGTCCTAAACTTGTCAGCAACGCGACCCATGGTCACTTCTGGCCCGTTAACAGTCCGCTAAGTAATTGGGCCGAATTACGGCCCGGTGTATTGCTGGCTGTTAAAGGTCCGGGTTCATTTGGGCCCATTTACAGGCCATCAAAACTTTCAGCCTATAAACGACCATGAAGGATTTGTGTCATATTCGGCCATGTCTGACATTCGGCCTGTTAGAGGCCCACTATAGCTTTGGGCCACTTTCGGCCTGTTGTCATTTTCGGCCTGTTAACGCCGGACGTAAACCATGGGCCATATGTGGCCCACCGTCATATCAGGCCCATTAACGACCCATATAAAAATGACGATAATCTAGCCCGACTGAAGTTCCGGCCTGTTAAAGGCTCGTGTATTAGGTTGGCGCATTTACGGCCCGTCCGAATTTCGGCCTATCAAAGATCTGCATCGTAAATGGGGCACCATTTCGGCCTGCTAAGTCCAGTGGGTTATTTGGCACAATCAGGGCCCAATCTCACTTTCGGTCTATTAAAGGCCCATGTTTTTATGGGCTCGAGATAATTACACCTGTAAACGGCCTATTTTTACTGAGGGCCCAAATTATGTTTAGGCCTGTTAAAGGCCCACTATGGGGCACAGGCCTAACAGAAAAATATGAAAGCTTATGCTCTTTAGGCCCAGATATTTTTAGTGGGCTACATGCCAATTTCGGCCCGTAATCATTTTTAGCCCAATTGGAATGGGCCCGACGAATGTTGGCATGTTGGGCTCCTATGAAGCTTTTGGCCGAATACAATACTAAGATAAACCTACACTATACAAAAATAGCATCATAATTACTGTAGACTAAGGCAGCATCATAAATGTTGTATCAGAACAAAATAAATTCCAACCATACAACAAAAGGCCTATTGGCATAATTTTTCAGTCCTTCCAGATAAAAGCACCATCATATGTATAGAAGCACAAATCATTTGACCTGAGTGCTATTGTTTCAGGCTGTATAATCTGATGGAGTAGCACGATCTCCACCTTTTTCCGCCATTGCTCTTGAACAACAAAGTGAATGTCTGATAGTCTGGTTTCAAAACCATTCATATCTTGACGAAATTTCTCAACCACTATTCCTGTTTTCGAAACAACATCCATTAGGGATTGGACTTGTGTCTAGAGCACATATATATCACTCTGTCTAGCAGGAAGATTTCGTTCAGTAGGCGATTTGGATGAGGTTACCTTGACAACCAACCCAGAATTACGCAGGAAGGTGCTTTTTGAACTGTTAGTGGAGAGATATTGACGCGCTGCAGCAAGAGGTGACATTTTGCCTGTAGTAGCCTCGTCATCTTCAGGTGGTTGTGGCTATTCAATCATTTGTTCCATAGCTTCCTGAAAGTTTGAACTTGTAGATTAGTGTACCATATAAGTTACTAATGAGATAAAAACAAACAAAGTAGGTTAAACATGTATACATAACTTATTTTGGTGAACTACTGTATTACATTAGCATGTATTGTAGTGCCAACTACATAATAAAATCACTTTTGGAACATATGTCCATGTAGCATGCCTACTGTATTGTCTATTTCCTCAGATTCGTTGACATATAAAGATGAAGAGACATGGTTTAAAGTAGGATGAACATAGTATGACATCATTCATATCATGGGCAAACAAATATAAAACAAACATGCTATTTTATCATTGTGTGTGCACATGAACATAACAACTAGATTACAGATCAAGACCAAAAGAATATCATTCATCTCTTTTAAACCATGTAAGGTGAAAATGATACATAAGACAACTGTGAATAAAATTGAACAGAGTAACTGACATTGGCTGCAAACCAAGTAGTTAAATGAACACATCACAGTACTAATCAGTTCAAGGCAGGATGAGTAAGGACTTACAACAGCGGCTTGAACTGGTGTGCTCATGCCCTTAATCTTACTGGTGTGGCAATCCTTGAACATTTGCACTGCATTCGGTTCAGGTTCTTTTTGGTCCGCACGGGCTTTCCTCTGTATTCGGAACAAGTCAATATAGATACGATAATATGGCACAAAAAAAAGAAGGAAGTAGCAGCTATTTACAAGAGCCCTGCAGTGTGCAATATAGCTACGAGATCCTGTTGTCTGTTGGAATTTCACTTTAGAACGGTTGGTTTTGTTCTTCAAACAGTTAGCCTAGAAGAAGATACACTTGTAAGGCACATACATAAATAAAAGTTCAATATGTGGTCTGATCAAATACATATTGCCTACCTGATACTTTGGATCAGACCAGTGTTTTAACGAGGGTTGTCAAGTCTTCATCTGTAATATATTCCACTGGAGATGTTTGGGCGATTTCATTGTTAGCCTTGCCTTCAAAGTGAGATTTTCTAAGGTGGTACCGATACTGTCGCAGAGCAGACTAAAAACATGAGTGCATGCTTGTTTAGTTGCATCATCTTTCGGATCCAACTTGAACCTCATCTGTTGAAAAAAGAATGTGAGTCTTATTAGGAGGGAGCTAGAAAGTATGGGATAGAGCAAGACCATATTACTAATTGCGATGAATAACATTACTTACGGATAAATGGTTAAGGAAGGTGTTAAACTGGGTATTGTCTTTCTCATTCTTGTACTGGATCCACGTTGAGGGATACATGCATGACACCTAACGGCAACGACTGCCTCTGATACTAACTTGGCTAACTCTGTAGCATCACGTGGCCTTTTTAAACCTGCCTCAAAATGGATCTCCATTCTTCCTCCTTTAGATTTTTGTTAATCTGTCAAGCATTATCCCTGATGTCTGTTTCCGCTTGCGCCATGGTGCTAATTCAACAACGAATATGGAAAGTGTTAGTGTACATCAAACTGTGAGAATACATATAAAGGAGCATCCAACTGCAACTTGACTCGGTCAGGTACCGTCTTGGTGTTGATGCTCATGAGGTTCATCTGATCTTGCCAAGTCCTATTTGTGTCAGCAATGCTTCGGAAGTAGTGTTAGGTGTGAAGGAAGGTTTGGAATTGGCCAGTTCCGGAGCAAACGAACGAGTAACTAGTTGAGATGCTGGTACAGTTGAAGTGGATGCTACAGCTGGTGGAGCAGGTGATACTGTGTTTGTAGATTTAGCCGGTGGACTTGGACCTTCTACTGCACTATAAGTACCAGCAGAATCTCAACGGCAGAACCTTTTCCATTTCACCCGACGAGTAACAGCACTCCCTACTATATTATTTTCCTTGCTCTTTTTTGACTTTGACATGTCAAGTTGTACCCACAACACAAAAGAATAAAATCACTCTTCAGAACTCATTGATGCATGATACAAACAAGCAATACTTTGATGTAAGACAACCGTATGAGGATGGAATATGTAAGAAAAACAGGACGACATGACATATTCACAGCTACGATGCAAACTAAGCAGAAGGATTTTCAAGAAAATAGAAGTAATGCAAGCTAGACACCATATGAAAGATGCAACCAATATTACTCTGCCAAGTTAAAAGTGTCTTTTCATAAGTGGCAATTCAAAAAATTAGAAGTAGTACAACATAGAAATCAATGCAAGATGCAACCACTATCAAACTGCCATGTTAAAAGCGTCCAATCATGAGTGACAGATGCGGGATACACAACAGCAGTACTTTGATGTAAGAACATGGTATGATATATAGATGCAGTGTATTCTAGACATAGAAAGTCATGTCATATGCACATGTATAATGTATAAACTCAGCAGGTGCAATTTAATCAAAATAGAAGAAATACAGGCTAGACAACATATGCAACATGAAACCAATTATCACAGTGTCAACTTAGAGAAAGCACCTGCGATGGTGGAGTATGGGAGATGAACTCATCATGTAGACTTGGGACTTCAACTTCATTAGCAGTAGTAGTGGCTAATCTAGAAAGTCTCTGTTTGCGTTGGTGCGGAGGACCACCAACATCCCCTAACTTACTATCTTCCTTCCTATTTTCTGATATTGCCTTATGAAGTCAAAACCACAAGAAGATGAATAAAATTAGCTCTGCATAACTGGTTGATGCATGATACAGACGATCACTGCTTTGGTGTAAGGCAAGCGCGGGATAGGAGGATGGAATATATACAAAAAAGACATCATTTCATATTCACACGTATGATAGGAGGATGGAATATGTATGAAAAAACAGTAAGCAGAAGGCATTTCAACAAAATTAGAAGAAATGAAAGCTAGGCACCATATGAACATGCAACCAATATCACTCTATCAGGTAAAAAGTGTCTCATCGTAAGTGCCATATCAAGAAATTAGAAGCAGTACAAGCTAGAAGAGCAAGATGCAACCTACATCACAATCCCAAGTTAAATGTGTCTTATGGGTAAGTGATCGTTGCAGGTATAAGTTGTAAGCTACGCAGATGCAATTCAACATAATCAGAAGCGATACAAACTAGAAATCATACCGAAAACGCAACCACGTATAACAGTTCCCAGTAAGAGCAAGCACCTGTGATGGTGGAGTAGGGGAGATGTGCTCATCATGTACATGTATGTTCTAGAAACAGGAACACATGTCATATTCACAGGCATTATGTGTAAAGTAAGAAGATGCAATTCAAGTTAGAAGCACTACAAGCTAGACATCATACGCAACATGCAACCACATATAATAGTGTCAAGTTAGAGCAAGCACCTGTGATGGTGGAGTAGGGGAGATGTGCTTATCATCTACAGAGCTACGTTGACTGTCCAGCCTTGTGTTGTCTTGCGAATCTTGTTGGGAGGATGGCGGAGTAGAATCTGTAGAGAACCCCTGTTTGAGTTGCTCCGAAGGACCACCATCATCCACTGCCGGACTAATTTCCATCAGCTGTAATGATTTTGTATTGTGAAGTCAAACCGATAAGAAAAAGGAATAAAATTCGCTCTTCAGAACTCATTCATGCATGATACTAACGAACACTACTAGGATGAAAGGAAAACACATGATGCGAGAATGGAATATGTATGAAAAACAGGATGGTGTGGCATATTCACACCTATGATGTGGTAACTAAGCAGATGGCATTTCAACAAATTAGAAGCACTACAAGCTAGTCACCATATGAAAGATGCAACCAATATCACTCTACCAAATTCAAACTGTATGGCGTTTCAACAAATTAGAAGCAGTACATGCTATGAATCATATGCAAGACACAACCAATATCATAGTGACGACTTAAAGGTGCCTTATCATAAGTGACTGATGCGGGATATGCAAGAATAGTAGTCTGATGTAGAAACAGGAACACATGTCATATTCACAGTCATTATGTGTAAAGTAAGCAGATGCAATTCAACAAAGTTAGAAGCAATACAAGCTAGACATCATACGCAACATGCAACCAGATATAATAGTGCCAAGTTAGAGCAAGCACCCATGATGGTGGAGTAGGGGAGATGTGCTCATCATCTACAGAGCTATGTTGATTGTCTAGCCTTGTGGTGTCTTGAGAATCTTGTTGGGAGGATGGCGGAGTATAATCTATAGAGAACGTCCATTTCAGTTGCTCGGAAGGACCACCGTCATCCCATGCCTTGCCAATTTCCTTCAGCTTTATAGATTTTGCATTGTGATGTCATACCGACAAGAAAAAGGAATATCATTCGCTCTTCAGAACTCATTCATGCATGATACTGATGAACACTACTCTAATGAAAGTCAAAGTCATGATACGAGGATGGAATATGTACGAAAAAATGGACGGCTTGAGATATTCACACCTATGATGTGGTAACTAAGCAGAAGGCACTTCAACAAATTAGAAACACTGCAAGACACCATATGGAAGGTGAAATCAATATCACTCTGCCATGTTAAAATTGTCTCATCATAGGTGGCGTTCATCAAACTAGAAGCAATACATGCTAGAAATCATATTCAAGATGCAAACCAATATCACACTTCTAGCGCTATACGTTAGCTGTAGCGCCTTATTGGTAGCGCGCGTACCCGCGCTGCTGATAGGCCTAAAACCCGCACTGCTGCTAGCCTTTTCCCTAGTACTACCAACTTAAAGGTGTCCCATCATAAGTGACTGATGCAGGATACACAAGAAGAGTAGTTTCATGTAAGAACATGGTGTGATAGACAGATATAGTATGTACCAAAAATAGGAAAGCCTGTCATATGCACATGTATCATGTGTAAGCTAAGCAGATGCATTTTACACTAATTAGGAGCAATACAAGCTAGACACCATATGCAACATGCAACCAGATATCACACTTCCAAGTTAGAGCAAGCACCTTGGATAGTGGAGTAGGGGAGCGGAGACTTGGACCTTGTAATGCACTATCAGTACAAGGAGAATCGGTACAGATGCTCCGTTTACGTTGCTGCAGAGGACCACCATCATCGCCTTCCTTACTCTTTTCCTTCCTCTTTCTTGATTTTGCCTTGTCAAGTCAAATCCACAAGAAAAAGGAATAAAATTTTCTCTTCAGAACTCATTGATGCATGATACTGACGAACACTACTTTCATGTATGGCAGCCGCATGATAGGAGGATGGAATATTTATGAAAAACAGGATGACTTGACATATTGATATGTATGATGTATAAAGTGTAAACTAAGCACAAGGTGCTTGAACTTGTTAGAATCGATGCAAGCTAGAAACCATATGAAAGATGAAACCAATATCATTCTCCCAAATTAAAAGGGTGCCCTAACAAATGTATTTGACCAAATTAGAAGCAATACATGGCAACAGGCTAGAAATAATATGCAATATGCAACGAATGAAGGTGACTCATCGTAAGCGATTGATGCAGGATATAGAAGAGAGGTAGTTTCATGTAAGAACAATGTTAACACATAGATGTAGTGTGTACCAAAAATAGGAAGGCGTGTCATATTCACAGGTATAGTGTGTAAACTAAGCAGATGCAATTTACCCTAATTTGAAGCATTACAAGCTAGACACCGTATGCCACATGCAACCACATATCACACTGCGAAGTTAGAGCAAGCACCTGTGATGGTGGTGTAGGGGAAGTGCGGTCTTCATGTACAAAGCTACGTTCAATATCTTCATTTAGGCTTGCTGTTTCTTGAGAATCATGTGGAGAGGATGAAATTGCATTCTTTATAAGAGTACTGCGTCTCATATTAACCCACACGCGTGATTGTCTCATCATAAGCGATAGACGCAAGATACACAAGAACAGTAGTTTGATGTAAGAACATGGTGTGATAGGCAGATGTAGTATGTACCAAAAACAGGAAGGCGTGTCATATTCACATGTATAATGTGTAAGCTAAGGAGATACAATTTAACAAACTAGGACCATTGATGAGGGATACACAAGAAAAGTAGTTTGATGTAAGAACATGGTTAATAGAAAGACGTAGTATGTACCAAAAACAGGAAGGCATGTCATATTCACAGGTATAATGTATTAACTAAGCAGATGCAATTTACCCTAATTAGAAGCAATACAAGGTAGACACCATATGCAACATGCAACCACATATCACACTGCCAAGTAAGAGCAAGCACCTGCGATGGTGGTGTGGGGCAATTGCGGTGATCAACTAGAGAGCTACGTTGACTGTCTTCATTTAGCCTTGCTGTTTCTTGAGAATCATGTGGGGAGGATGACACTACACTCTTTAAACGAGTAGGGCGTCTCATAGTAACCCACTCGGCTGACTGTCTCATCATAAATGATTGACGAGGGATACAAAAGAGCATTAGTTTGATGTACGAACATCGTTAATAGACATATGTAGTACGTATCAAAAAGAGGAAGGCATGCCATTATCGAAGGTATAATGTGTAAAGTAAGCAAATGCAATTTAACCAAATTGGAAGCAATACAAGCTAGACACCATATGCAACATGCAACCACATTTGACAGCGCGAAGTTAAAGCAAGCACCTGGGATGGTTGTGTGTGGAAATTGAGATCATCAACTGTAGAGCTACGTTTACCGTCTCCAACTGCTGACACTGCACCCATTAGAGCGCTGAAACGCTTAGTGCTTATCTTCGAATTACACAAGAGCGTCTTCTGTCTTTTCTTTTCTACATTCATAAACACTGCGTCAGAGTCTGAAATACCCATGCATAAAAAACAATAGTGTGAGTATGGGCGAAGTGTGTGCACAATTAGTATAGTGTAAAGGTAGCAGATAGCAGGTCGGTGAGAAATAAATGACGGGAGACATATGATAGCTCTACTACATGCATGTCACACTAAATTACTACAGGATTCTATGAAAATAACAGTCGACTGAAAGCAAATAGGTCAGTCCATTTTTTCTGCACCGTCCGATGTACAAAGAACGGGCAGATCGCCTTCATCTACCTCCAACCAGTCAGTGTTGACGATCCTCCTCGAAACGCGAGCGACCATCGGCCCAGTATTCCTCCCCTGCCTGCGCCCTCCCCTCAACCTCACCGCACCGCCGTGCTTGGCACCGCCCCCCGGCCATCCATTCAAGCCCCGCCGACCTCCAGATCGAGCGCAAGCAGCTCCTGCGCCCCACACCACTATGATAGACACCGATGCGCCGCTTCCCCGGGGAACAGGCGGACTAGGTGCCCCGCGCGCCTAAGTGGGTGCTGCTTCTTTTAATTGCGGTTCGACTGACCCTGAATTGAAATCCAGGCGGGCAACTGACCTCCAGCAAAGGTGAAATAGTAAAAGGGAGGAAACCTTGTGCATTTAGTATCACGAAGAAGATGCAGTAAGAAGCGCTCAACTAGTTTCTTTCATGGGATGAATACGGTGTGAGCGGAGACGTAAGATTTGCACGAATAAGGGAAGAGGAGTACATCTTTCTGCTGGTAGTGCTGTGTCCTCCTTCTTTTTTTCCGATGATCTTCTTGTTGTTCGCCAGAAACCAGAAGTTGTGGAGGACGGTGTAGCCTTGGACGAACCCATGGCCAAGTTGTTGAGTGTGGTGCGGTGGCCGTCTGCTGGCGGCGGGGAAGCAGATCGGAGGCGACGAACGACGGCGTAGCGGGAACAGCTCCGGTGCGGTGGACGGTTGCGACAGTGGAGCCGCAGCAGTGAGGCGCAGGACGGCGTGGTCAGAGTGGTTCTGGTATGGTGCACATCAGCGTCGTCGTCGTGGTGACAGCTCTGCCTCGGCTTCAGCTGCTAGGTCCTTGAGGGCGTTGCGGTTGCGTTTGCGTTGGACGACGACGTCGGGGTATCGGATCCGGCGTGATGGAGGAGGGCGGCGGTGGATTGGCCACTATGGGGTGGAGGACGGAGGAGGCTGGGGTTTCCTGGCTGGTGGAGAGGGCGTTTTCGCGCCCACGGGTTATTAATGTGGAAACGGAGGGAGGCGGGGAACTAAGGGGGAACAATGTTTCGGTTTGAGACGTGCTTGTTTGAAATTTGGGAAAAGATAAAAACTTTGCCCCCATCTAAAATTTCAGATATATTGCGGGTTGGGGGTAGGACAGTCATGTCAGGTGTACCAAATGTGGGCGGGATAGATTTCGGCCGAGCGCATGGGTAGGCGCCCACGGCGTATGAATGCTTCTCGGAGGCAGTTGAGACTGGCGTCTTGGTGAAGTTACAAACCTACCCCGGTTTAGACCTTTGCACATCGGGCCGATAGGCTACACGGGCCAGAGTCAGGACAGTAATTTCGTACCACCAAAACATTAGTGTCGCGCGGTTTCGGGTGACCAGAAGCCTATTTGGCTCTTCGTTCAATCTTTGTGAGCAGAAGCATTAACATTTTCGGTTCTCTTGAATTGAACTTTCAGGATTTGTCAAACTTCACAAATCTTTACTCTTGAAAATCCTAAAGCTACGATTATTTTGGAATGGAGGTGGTACATTTGAATATACATTGTACACGAGTATATATTAAAAAAATATGCAACTTACCTCAGTTCATGCATGGTTCCAGATATAATCTCCTTGGTTGCAAAAAAATTAGATATGCGTATGAATATATATAGCATGTTGAAACTCACAACAAAGATTGATGCCCCCTTTTACATCTGATTTACAAATGCCATTATCTCGGGTTCAAATAGATGAATGCACTTCCTTTGAATTCAAATCTTCGAAACCCCCTTTATGTTGAATTCGACATGTATTATATTTCGTAGCTAGCAATTTGGAATGTATCCATGCAAGTGACAAATGTATAAAGTGCTTCACACTAAAAACATGGAGTGCACTAATTAATGTTTATATATGAATTGCAAAAGCATCCATTGCCTATATTACAAACCGCTCTCACTCTATGGATCGATAATATGAAATAAACACATGCACATGCTAGAATTCAATAGAGTATGGGTGTCTGATAGACCGATTTTCGTCCATATGCAATTTGCAAAATTCATGATCTCATCCAAAAATAATAATGCCATTTATATTTTAATTTAATGCGTAGAACCGCCTTTTACACATAGATGCACTATGCCTCGCCCCGTTCTCACAAACGCGTTATATATCTCTCTATCTAACGCATAAGTGCACACACTTTATATGTATCGGCATTTCTCTTTCACACATGCTCACAATCTCTCTCGATCAGGGTGTCGAGGTGTCTCGCCCATATGCTCTCTGTGTTTCTCTCTCTCTTTCTCACTACTATGTACCACTCTTTTCACTAATTTCAGTTGGAAAATACTATTTCTCTCACATGCATATATACACATGCACGGTCTCTACTAGCCCTCTATACGCACATATATGTGCCTACATGTCTCCCGCATGCACATTATCTTTAGGCCTCCCTCGCACACATTGCCCCCCGAGACACCTCTCTCTTAGTAGTTGGCAGATATGATTTCATCATATCATTCGGTAGGATATCCCTGGCTGCTAGGCTGGATGGTAATACAAGGCAAAGTTTTACCCTAGTTTGGATTGGACCCTTGCAGTTGAAGAAAGAGCCTACTCCTGGTACTATATATTAGTGATAGAGGTGTGTACAAAGTACACGTGAATACCAGGCATTGTGCGTGTGTGTATACTATCGACGAACCAGCCCCCAAGCTTGTATAACATACTAAGGGCCTAGGGTTACAAATCTTATATAGTCGGCTTACCACCAGTGGGGATAGAGTCCTCCGTGACTCTGGTAGCTTCGTGTTGTACGCTGAGTCCTCCACATGGGTCTTCGTATAACACGTCTCGGTCCAACCTATATGTGGAGCAGGATGGAACCGACCCACGATTCTTCATGTTGACCCACCACAACTAGAAATGATGTGCCCACCACACCTCACACGCAATTGGCCACTAAGAAAATAAGAATATACAATAGTACTATGGTATCTAGCTCACGATACGTCTCCATATTTTGTTGATGACACTGACGGACTTTGCATTTGATGCGTGCTCCGTATTTTGTTGAAGACACTTACACTCATTGTATTTGAAGCAAAAGCACGATATGGTCACTGGACTTTAGAATAAGCTCATCACGGTCACCACACACATTTTGTCGTGCTAACCAACATGTGGTTGGATAGTTAGAGGACAGTGGTTTCTCGAGCCCACCAAGGTTAAAGTCCCGGTGCTCGCATTTATCTTGTGTTAATTTCAGTATTTTCCGGTGATGTACGTTTAGTGGGAGGAGACGTTCCACTCGACTATGAGGCACCTATGGTGACTTCGTAAAATCTCAAGATCATCTATGCTGGCCCACTCTCACGAAGGTGCTCATAGGGGTAGGGTTCGCGTGTGTGCGCTTATAGCGGTGAGTGCTTGCGCATATATATGAGCCCTTGCGTCTGTACCGTGTTAAATAAATACATATCATGATTATACGGTCACTGGCTCACCCATACAACTCCGTATTTTGTTGATGACACAATCAATTGACCTGTCAAACGTTCCACGCGGCGCAACTAGTGTTGCACCATCGGGGCATGTAACCGTGGGGCCCACCTGTCAGCCCGTATATGAAAGAAAGAAATGGTAGTTTGAGTCTGTACTGTGTGAATAAAATAGGAGTACATTTTAGGGTGATCATATGGTCACTGGCTCACCATACACATCCGTAATTTGTTAATGACACGATCAATTGACCAGTCAAACGGTCCACATTCCGCAGCGCACATTACCATAGATCCCGCCCGTCAGCGCGTATATGAAGGACATAAATGGTAATAAATTAGTGGTCGGTGGGTATTCGGAGTCATGAGACCTCTGGTTGACAGTCACCGGTGGTTGGGGGGTGTTCATTGGGCGGTGGTG